>NC_139939.1:15819674-15879674 GCF_963454915.1 Gymnoscopelus microlampas
TTCCGCTCGGTAATAGGCCCCTTGACATTGTAGCCAAGCCAAAAGCCTGAGCCCTAGGATTATTGTAGCATGCATACCAACACACTAAATCATGTGTTGACATGCTAGCTGGCAGCTATAGTCTCGCCCTGGGCTTGAGCTACGTTCAAGAAGATGAAATGTCACAGAAGGATGTGAGAGGGATGAATATAGACTACATCCGTGGTTCTCAAAGTGGGGTTCCGGTGACCTCCCCAGGGATCCTTGGGGGGGGGGGGGGGGTTTCCAGGGGGTACCTTTATCCATATTTTATATACGTTGGGCTATTCAGAAATAGCAGATATACAGTACAAGCTCGCAGCGCGTCACTTCGTGCCGCACTGCGAGCTTGTGCATCTGCTATTTCTGAAAAAAATCTGGAAAAAGTGCGAAATATTTATTTTTATTTCTTAACACAAATCTTCTCTTCTGGGGGTCCCTGGCACAAAACATTATCAGTTGGGGGGTCCGCGGCCAAATACATATCAATTTGGGGGTCCTTGACATGGAAAAGTTCGAGAACCACTGGCATACTGTATAAACTACATCATGTTGGACTTTTGTTCCAGACAACCTTTCAGCGTACATCGGATATCGGCAGCTTATCAAAGAGGCCAAATGACGTGTGGACGTGGAATGCACATGTGATACACATGTAGCATGTTGAGGCACTGCAGTTAGGCTTTCTTCGGCCTTCTACGGGAGAAATGGAACAGAAATATGTACTGTATAAACTAGCAGTGGTTCTCAAACCTTTTTTGTCAAGGAACCCCAAATTGATATGTATTTGGCCCGCATACCCCCATCTGAAAAGGCTTTGTGCCAGGGACGTCCAGAAGAGAAGATTTGTGTTAAAAGAATCCCAAATTATTCAAAAATGTTCAAACATTTTCTGAAATGTTCAAAAATAGCAGATGTACAAGCTCGCAGCGCAGCACGAAGGGACGCGTTGTGAGCTTGTAGATCTGCTATTTCATATAAATGTTGACTATTCAAAGGACCCCTGGGGGTCCCCGGACCCCACTTTGAGAACCAAATGGGTATTGATTACATGCACATTAAAACTGCAATCCATAGGTTTACGTCATTCCCGATGGAGAGAGTAATTATTTGCAACGATGTCAAAACTACAATAAAGATGGCGGCGAAGCTAGTGTCCAATCCAGTCAGCTTCAAATAACTTTATCGACATTGTCAACCAGAAGGACATGCCCCGATACCAGGGTCTACATTTCTCAATGGAATTGTCGGTAGACAACCTCCAACCCGTGCAGATGTGCAATATATACTGTATTAGCATGCGCCACCATACAGATTAAAAGGATGTTTTATTCATTATATATAAATATAAGTCCCGAAGTGTAGCTTTAATGATCCAATATGAAACTGGCAAAGCTAAGACAACACTCCAGCTGTCATCTTTGAAATAACGCTAAAGAAAGATAATACTACATCAAGATGTAATGTAAGACATTCTGTTCAGTTATGGGCACAACCCAAACAAAAACAGACCTTGAAAAAAACTGAAAATGTTGTGCCTGCCCTGATAGTGACGTAGTGGCTGCAGACGGAATGTCACTGTGCAACATCATTCTTTGAGTAAACAAAAATAAAACCATATATACCTGGGGTTGGGAGGTATGCATGTAAAGACATGCAGTCTTTATATGTGCAAGCATGTAAAGACTTTAAATCAAGCTCATAAAAGTAGAATGAAACTGCACCGTGACTAGAAGTTGTTGACACAATTGCCAATCATGTATTGCCTCAAAATATTACCTCTGCAGCCTTTCCCTGCAGTGCACATGCCTTCCATTGGTCACATCCAGATTAAAGACATGTGCATTCTCTTAACCAATTAAGCCCTAAACACAGCAAAAAATGCTAATCTACAAGCTCACAAGCTCGCCGCAATGCAACACGTTGTGAGATTGCAGATCAGCTTTTTTCTAAAATATAATTTTTTGTTGGCATAATTATGGAAATACTTTAGAAGATTTTCGCCTACATTGACATGCCCAAAACAGGTTTTAAAGTGGTTAATGTGCATGTGTTGGACAATGTTAAAAGTCTTATTATGTCTCTGAGCCGAGTTTGACCAGTTTTAAAAAACACCCCATAGTGAGACAGGCCCCGAGGCAAAAGTGTGTCAGAATACCAATGGGGCAGGTTCTAAACCTGTCAGTGCCTCACCAGGGCTTAGAAAACACATACCAAACAGCAGCCAACACACCCTCCATTTAAACAACATGCACGCTGCTCATCAGCGTCACATGTCAAAAGGCAGACTTGGGTTGCCGTCGGGTGGAAACCTTGTATGTCCAAAGAATGTTCCTTTTTTATTATTATTTTCAAAACATTTGAAAATAGTGAAAATAGCCGATCTACAAGCTCACAACGCTTCGCTTGATGCGAAGTGACACATTGTCATACGTGGTGAGATACGAGGTTTCTGCCCATTCATTATGTCATTATGCAGCCACATTACTGTCTGAGAGAGCTATGATTGTCTTTGACGTGTCATTGTTAATGATACCCGTGTTTTGACGCAATTAACCTGTCATGTTTTTCAATGTACATGTACAAACAACATATTATGTATTTTATGTGTGTGTGCATTGTGTGTGTGTGTGTGTGTGTGTGTGTGTGTGTGTGTGTGTGTGTGTGTGTGTGTGTGTGTGTGTGTGTGTGTGTGTGTGTGTGTGTATATATTCAATTGAAGTACTCAAGCCCACTCAGTATAGACCATGGAAACCATGATCTATACTGAGTGGAACAGAACACCTAAAATGTGTTCCAATTCCTGGTGTCTATACTGTATCTCTTTCCTCTACCCGTAGAGACTGTGCACTGTTGAATAACACTGACCGACCACTGACACTTCGCATTAACTTGGATTTGAGCGCCTTATCACTGGCCACTTGGTTTTTATGTTCGCAGATCACGTGCTAATCTCTGCCCCCTTGCATTACTGACACTGTACATACTGTACATGTTATATAAGCCCCACATCTTGTAACCATATACCTATAGATTGAATATTATGTTTTACTGTTGATAGAGTGTCTATACCTCATTTACACACTGTAGATTTGACTGTAGTGTACATATTTATCCATACCACTACCACGATAATCTGTTCACTCACCTTTTACCACATTTATACCTGTTAACCACTTGAGTGTCCCTATTCAGGGCATGTCATAATAGGCAAACACTTTATAGGCAAACATTTGGTCAAAATAACCAATCTACAAGTTTGAGCTTGTAGATCGGCAGATTTGATGTAGAGGAAGAAAATGAGGGGGAAAGCAAAGAAGCAGGTCCGCACACAGTAGCTTCCTTTAAGTAACTTCATTCAAGTATAGAATGAGGGTGCTGGGGGACCTCAGTTAACGATGTACAGTATACTGTAAGGTTTAAATGATTAAAGGTCAAATGGGAAATAACTAATCATACATTTATGCAAATCCCGGTCAGTCCAAGTGCAGATGGCCAGACCAGACCATAAATCTCCTTTTGGTATTTTGTACGTTACTCCTTTCTTATTTACTTTACTCTTGAAACGTAAGCCAAGTCCACCAGGGTCCCCACACATTTTTAGCAATGAATTTCCAAAACTTTTCCAAAACTTTTCCAGAATATTTAGCCCAATTTCCAGGCCTATATAACAATCATTCAGCGCAATAATGTGTCTCTTACTCCTATGTACAATGCCCAAAGATAGGCAGTGTAGCAAAATAAATAAATAAAAAACAATAAAAAGTGTTTGGGGGTGGGGCACAGCCGCGAAACCTCGCTCAAATAGAGCCTGCGAGCGAAAATAGGAGGGGTGGACGACGTCGTTGCATGGTTCGCGGTAGGTCAGGACGGTCTCATTCAAAAACATGTATTATAATGAGATTTCATCGCCCGCTCGCGTCGCGTCACGTCGCATCGCTGGCAGTGCGGATGGGGTGTTACACAGCCTGTTCGGCGAAAAACTACTTATGTTACATATTTCGTGTAATGTTATACATGTTTATGAAAAGGTTTTGTATTAAAAAAAAATCGATAGCCAAAAACAATGCAGAGCCAAATATTTTTCCAGGACCCTTGATAAATTCCAGGACCTTTGATGAAGTTTGATCAATTCCAAACCTTTTCCAGTACTGGATTATTTCTTTTTTAATTTCAAAATATTTCCAGGAATTTCATGACCGTGGGGACCCTGGTCCACACCAATGATTTGCAACTTGCAACCACCTTGCAACAGAATACCAAAACTGTGCTGACCTGCAACGGGTCATTTCAGACCGCTGCAACTGGTTGCACGTGGCAAATGTCTGCGTTCCATTTGGTGTGGACTGGGCCATAGAGTAGATGTATATTTCTACTCATATCAGTAGTATCTGTCCTGCGGTGCTGCTATGACAACTGAATTTCCCCCAGCAGGATCAAAAAGGTCTAGATATCTAAAAGGTCCATATCTTCTATTTAGCAGAAGAACAATATCATATTAAGTGGTCATGGGATAAGAGTCTTAGAAGAACTACACTACAAAACTATAAAGTACAGAGAATAACAAGTAAGCAACAAAACTATAGTATAGCATCCAGCTTAATGGACAACTAGAAGGAATTGCAAATGCGAGGATACTGGCTCACTCAATGGTTAAAGGTTAAACACCTAATGTAATGAAGCACTCCACTTCTACAAGGAGGCCAGGTTGGAGTGATGTGCTTTTGGACGTGGGTCTGTACTTTGCCCCGTCCTTTTGTCCCGGCCTCTAAACCAAACCTCTTTGCCGCAAATAGCCAATTAACACGTTGCGTTGTGGGCTTGTAGATCGATTATTTTCGCCAAGTGTTTGCCTATGTTCCCAGACTGTTCGCCTATTATGACATGCTCACAAAAGGGACGTTATGGTGCATGTGGTAATTAATGTTAGTGGGACACAAACCGGAGCTGTCAAGTTACAGAATCAACATGCTCTGGGTCACCTATATAAGATGTTTGATGTTTAAAGACCCAAATCATCACTGATAACAACAGACTAGATTAGATCACATGTAGCCTACATCTTTAAGCGGACTAATTCTCTGGTACAACCTTGACACATGTACAATACATGACATTCATCGGATACGTCAAGATGTGACCTAAGGCTTAAGGCAAGTTAGAGCTCAGTTTTCGTTCTACACACACTTACTGTGCCACGGTTCTTTGGTTTCTCCACAGATGCCTCTCGCTGAGGGTCCTGTCTTGAATGCCCCGGCCTGGTCGTCTCTTGTGTAATTTCCTCTGTAGAACCTTCAACAGGATCTTTTGTAACGTCTCCCGTGGCGGCACCATCCTCTTCTTCTACTCCATTTAGGACGGGCATCTCTTGGACAGCCTTGCTGGGAGACTTTAAGGGTCCTTCCACGGTCACTTCTGACCCCAAAGAGCTGGAGGAGCCAGAGAGGGCCCCGTGAACAATCATAGTCTCCCCCCTCTTCTCTGATTGGGCGGGGCGTTTGGAGTCTGCGTTTTGGTTGGGTTTGAGGTTGCGGAGGTCAGCGCCTCGGCCTCGGACAGGTTTCAGGATCGCCACCATTTTGATCCGTCCTGCTGAAAGTCTTTGCCTTTTGACCCCGTCGGCAGCATTCACTTCCTCCTTCTTGGGAACCGCCCTCTTCTCATTGGCTGGAACGGATTTGTTCTGTGGAGCACAACAAAATGGGGTAGAACAGAGCAAAACCAATATCATCGCTGTCAGGTAGAAAGCCATATCTCCATATTTTATGAAACATAAGAAAAAAAAATCAAAGTTTTTGAAAGATTTTCATCTATAATGACATGCCTAAAACAAGGCTGCCAGGTTTAAAGTAATTAAGTCTGTCTGTGGGTTTTATAAATATTGAACCAAAGAAAAGTATTACGTAAAAGCTTGTGACAAAATAATAACTACTGTACATTAGAACACAAGGTTATTTTTTCCACTTCTTGAAAAGTAAAAGGTTTTCCCCCAGACAGCGACGATAAGCAACAGTTATTTAATACATTAAGGACATATAATCTCCACACAGGGTCAGTTGGATACCTGATGGGTCGTTTTAGCTGTGGCGGGGATGGGCCTTGATGCAACTTTAGCTTTGACATTCTTCAGGTCTGGTTTGGGAGCTCTCTTTGCCTCCGGCTTGGCTGGTTTGCTTGAGGCAGGGGCAGTCTTGGTAGCTGAGTTAGTGGTGCTGGGCTTGGATTTCACAGCTCTCGTTAACGAATTAGACTTGGGGAGGGCGACGTCCACCTCTTCCTGAGAAAGCGTTGATTTCAACTGTAATTCCTTCTCGGTGATGGAGGGTGTTTCACTAAGGACCTCAGAAGCAAGAGGTTCATGGTGTGCAATGTTATCATTATCATCAGCCACTCTGTCTGGCGACTGGCCATCAGTGAGAAGTTCCGATGGGCAGACCACCTGATCTGACCCGGGACCCGCCATTTCTTCACAGGGAATAGTCCCCTCTCTCTGGAGGTCCCCGGTGTTGGAGCCTCCACCCTCTGACACCACACATGGAGCACCAAGCGAGTCCAGGGTGGGGGTCACTACGTTGGTCATTGAGGAGATGGTGGCCGTGCTGGCTCTCCTCAGGGCCATGTCAGAGCTCACCGACAGAAACAGGTCTTCATCATCATCGTCGTCATCATCCATAACAGGGACTTCAGTTGCATCCGAATCTGGAGAGGAGGAGCGTTGCCTTCCCCTGATACTGCTACTGCTGCTGAGGTCATCGTTATTGCGGACGCCGTTTGTCGTCAGCGTCAGGTTGTCGTTCCAGGTGTCTTCGCAGTGGTTGCCGCCGTCGGCGTCTACATAGATCGAAACGGAGTTGTCGTTGGATTCAGACTTCCCCGTCACAGTTTGGACACTTTCTGTCGAAGCGTCACGATTCTCCACTTTGCCGTCTTTACCCTCTCCCTCTGTTGGCCATTTTGATATGGTGACCTGGGGCGTGTGATCGGTCGAGGTCACGGTGGACTCCAACATGTCCACATCCAGCGGGCTGTCGAGGGAGCTGCCGCTGAGGCAGCTGCCGCTGAGGCTACTCAGACTCCGCAGTGAATCGGGGGATGACTCCCCAAAACAGGAGGAAGATGATGAGGAGGAAGAGGAGACGGGGAAAGCATTGCCATTCTGATCTCCAGCACTGTGAAGAGGGAGTTTCATGCCGGTCCCGCTCTTCCCCCCGATAGGGAGGCTCCCATCGGTCTGAGAAACACTCATCTCTGGGGTGTGGAGGATGCGGTGATGTTTCTGTGATAGTGTAATTGATTTATCGTAATATAAGGCACAGGTATTTATTTAAGACCAATAATCCATCGTCTATCTGTTGTTGGTTGTGGTGGACAGAGGACAATTAATAAACTTCTGTATACAAATAGGATTCCAGTTGTAGCTCTGTTTTTTGTTCTGTGATTCTCCGCAATGCAGTCAATTACTGCTACTAATAATCCATTCTTTCACACAGCACAGCCAAAGAGCAGAAGAATTCCACTGTAATATTTGGAACTCTGATGACAACTACATAATACAGGTTTTAAAGATGCCCAGGCTCTAATAGCTGAGTGTTGCTCTGTTTATTCAATCCAGGTCCACATAGATTATTGAAGATTTCCATCGAGTCACATTCGCACCACTTCAATAGTTCCAAAGTGCAGTAACTGTCCTTGCGACCTTTTACCCAGCGGGCGTTTTATCTGGCTGATGGAAGGGGTTTGCCGTTTTCAGGAATCAATTGAGGAAAACATCTGAAAACCAGAAAGAAAACTAAAATTAATAATTTAACAGTATACAGTGTCATGCATCAGCAAAAGCTATAAATAAAATTCAGTAATAGTAATATGTTTTGTTAAAAAGAGCTGGAGAGACAGGGAGAACCCTGTTACTCAACAAACTATGATTACTTCAGAATATCAGAATATAGTTATTTCACTCTTATTTTATCAAAATAATATCACTTACACCCCTTAAATTGAAGGTCTTTACACACCAGGGGCTAGCTAGACAAATAAAAATACAACAAGTATTTTGATCTAACTTTGTTTAGATCATACATACAGGTTGATGCCTGTATTCACTGTGAAAAGTTGTCACTTCATGTCATTTATGTCCAGTATAAAGTGAACAGATAACCATTCAGTTCCTAGTGAAGCTGTATACATCACTTAACAACTGTCATCCTGGCATCCCTATTTGTAGCATGTCATTAAACTGAAGGTGACATTTTTGAAAAAACTTTCCAAAATGTTTCAAATATTTTCAAAATTATTTAGATATTTTCAAAAAATTTGAAAAAAGATACAAGCTTGTTTGGTGTGGAGAAGAAAAAACAGATGTTGAAGAAGAAGAAAGAGGACAACAAGAGTGAGGGAAGATTCAGGTAGAGACTAAAGACCAATGGATGTAAAAACTGGTTCTTTGGTACAAGTGTCAGGATATGCTGCCCCCCTCAGGATAAAATGAGAAATGATCCACACTGCTGCATCACTGCGTCCGTGTGTGTGTGTGTGTGTGTGTGTGTGTGTGTGTGTGTGTGTGTGTGTGTGTGTGTGTGTGTGTGTGTGTGTGTGTGTGTGTGTGTGTGTGTGTGTGTGTGTGTGTGTGTGTGTGTGTGTGTGTGTGTGTGTGTGTGTGTGTGTGTGTGTGTGTGTGTGTGTGTGTGTGTGTGTGTGTGCGCGCGTGTGTGTTGGCTATCATACAGTACACATGGACTTGTTTTCCTGTCAAGGAAACAAGCAACAGAAAGCACATTGTAGAATGTGTAGACCAGGGCCTTTGGAACCAACAGTATGCACAAACTCATACCAGAAACATTCAAAGGTTTAATTGAACCAATAAATCAGAGCGATTTCAATGACTGACATTGCATTCTGATATGACTATGCCATCACATTGATGTCATCATGATGTCATTGCCACTAGCAAATAAAGGCTTAAACCCCCCCCCCCCCCCCGTCTTTACCACTTAAGCCCTATATACTTCATAAAAAGTCAATCTACAAGTTCTTAATGTGTCACATTGCAACAGGTTGTGAGCTTGTAGATAGAAAATACAGAATAAACACTTCACGGCTAAACTCTGGAATAAACAACAAACCACAACTTTAAAAAAAAGAAAAGAAACACAGGCTATGCCCTCCCTTCTATCCAAGGACCCTGGCAGCTCTTCCATGGTGTTGTCACCTGCATGCCCCAAGCCAAACTGAACTCCCTGTACCTGTAGCATGCCTGCCTTTTAACCAGGTGGGATAAACCAAGCACCATGAAAGTACGGTAATTTGTAGCCATTATCTCAAACAAGGCAAACCAAGGCCTATGAGTTAACCTACAATTACATAAATGCTTCTTAAACATATTGTCAATGAATACACTTCAATAAATATTTCAATAAATATTTCAGGCACCAAACACATACAAGCAAAATGCTAAATAACATTAACAAACAATCCTCCTCCTCTACAATGCTTGGCTCATTCCAATCAACAGGCTTGCCAGCACTGCAGAGGAGAGACAGGTGACCAACACATAATTTAAATTCAGTGTCAATAAATAAACACATAAACATATTTAAAACTTTCAATCATTGTGTTTTACTTTAAAATGTCATGAAGGAAATATGCAGGTTCTTATCAGTGTGACGTCGTCTGTTAAGGGGTCTATAGGGCACGGGCTTCCCCGTGACAGTAGGGATACGATAATCATTCCCTGCACGATATGCGCGTGGTCGTGGAGATACGCTAGCGCGTTTTCAATGGATGAAATGGTTAGTAGAGGGCTACGCTAGGCTACAAACTTTTTCTGCAGGTCACACTACAGCGTAACACGGTAGAACACACCACACATCACAGCTTGGGTATGGATGCGGTGTGTGTTTGTATTTGGTATGGATGTATGTGTTTATATTTGGTATCGTACTGAATGTTTATATTTGGTATGGACGCACTGTACATACAGTATGTGTTTATATTTGGTATGGATATACTGTACAGCAGCTAATTTTCATATTCAGAAATCAGTAGCCTATAGCAGTGGTTCTCAAAGTGGGATACGGGGACCCCCAGGGGTCCTTGAGGGAATTCCAGGGGGTCCCCAGCTAAATGATAGATAGTTAGGAACCAAATAGACCCTTATGGGTCCATTTGGTTCCATTTGTACACTCTCTGAGTTAAATTAACATTGATCTTACAATATAAATTGGGGTCCCAGAGATAGAAATGCCGTTAAATGGGGGTCCGTAGCCTTATGCATGTCAAACTGGGGGGTCCTTGAATTTAAAATGGTTGAGAATCACTGTTAGAGCCGTAAAGATCTTCTCTTATGGGGGTCTCTGGCATATCTTTACAAATGGGGGTCCGCGGGGCAAAAAAGTGTCAATTTGGGGGTCCTTGATCCATGAAAAAGTTTGAGAACCACTGGCCTATAGGACATGTGTGCACAGGCTGGGTAGAAACGGGAATGCAGCTTGTTTGGGCTGCACACAAATAAGACCTAACAGTTAGAAAGGATTTAGAAAGGATTTGTACAGTCAAGTCATATCAATCCTATTCTCTATCCTAGAGTCAGTTTGTGTGCTGTGTGTTTTGTTTGTAAAATATGTGATGATGTCATGTATGTCAATGCATTGTTCTATTGCACTCTGAGGATTTATGGTCTCTGCTTTTTGACCTGTATGTGCACATAAACGAGTGTGAGAGTGTGTGTGTGTTAATGTGGGTCAGGAAGAAACAGAGAAGCAGCTATATAAAGACGATGTGATCCAGGACACCGCTCCATTATCCAGTAATAACAAAGAGGACCCTGGGGCAAACGATGGACAGTGACAGAGAGACAGTGAGAGAGACAGTGAGAGAGACAGACAGTGAGAGACAGTGAGAGAGAGACAGTGAGACAGAGAGAGAATGTGCGAGAATGTGAGAGCCATGATTCTCACTCACCAATGCAACATCAAAAGTAAGTTATATTCTATACATTTTCAGGAACTTTCCGTGGTTAAAGCAATACAAGGTAGGTCCAAAAATAACGATTTTTAGCAACCTCTGCTGGTCACTACCGTCATTGCAGGTCTTTAGCAGAGTCCTGCATTAGCCAGAATTCCATTTGTTTTCACCGGAAGGCGGAAGCGTTTCAAAAAGCGTTGTTTTATACTATCTGCGGATCGTTTCTCTTAGCCAGTGGAGCTTTAGTTAGCGTGAGCTGTGTTTTCTTTTTCTGTCGTTTTTCCATCTTCAAATCCTATAAAGCCATAACAGCGTGAAATTCCTTTTTGTTACTAGAGCGGTAGTTCCGGGCCAAACAGGAAACTGGTGTGTTTCCGTTTTCCGGCCGGATCGCGTAATTTTTGCGGGAAAGACGCCCCACTCCACTTTCAATAGAAAATATTTATAATATTATATTAATTTTATAACTAAGGCTTTCGGGGGTGAAATTCGAAATTCGGAATGGGTGTTGTGAAACATTTGCCACTCACAAAAGATATACAATTCAACATTAGTTTTTTTGGAAAAGTTACCTAGTAAAACTTTAACTTTACATTTTGATTTTGGGAACACAAACCAGACTAATCTGTCAGCGCGGAAAAATAATTAGCCCTCGGCAGATTGTCTGGCCACGCGTGGCTAAAAGGATAAGTGTCTACATGACAAATCTCCTTGTATCTGATCACAGAAAGTGAGCTTACGGTACATGTTGAGCCAGGAGCACTAAAAAGTGAAACAAAAGATGCCTGCAGATAGACATATCCAACTACACACTCATCTAAGAACCCCTCACTTTTATTACCAATACTGACCTATACAACACTGATGCCAGAATGGGATGCTTCAGACCACATCACAGCACCAATCCGTTGGAAGAAACTGTTGTTCTGAAGCCTTGTCCTTCACTGCTGCTACCCACCACCACCACCATCATCATCATCAGAACACAACTACTCTCTTTTCAGAAACACCCACACCAAGTTACACAACTAACCAGCTTACACAACAGATGCACACATGTAGAGGGAGAAGATTATGGCAATCCGCCATGGAAAACAGAAATAAATCAGTGTCACATTAAATAAAGATTGAAAATTAAGCTGTTGTGGGTAAAGTGTCTTGCTCAGGGCAAGCCAAGGGTCGCAAAGGTGCCTCTCTACCCACTAGGCCGTTCCAAATTGGAAATGCTGTAAACACAGACAGTGTTGGTATGATCCTGACAGTCAATCTCATTACTCGTCCATAATGCATGAGGTAAGTCTAGGACAGCTGCCATTATCAGACACAAATTAAGTTCGTCACCTTAGACCTAACATTCAAGCAGCCTGAGAGCCTGATAAAGGCTGATAAATAGCCTGATAAATAGCTGATCTACAAGCTCACAAGCGTCGCAATGCGAGGCCTTGTGGGCTTGTAGATCAGCTATTTTCTGCACGACACCATCATACGAAAAAGTATAAATCAAGCATGACAGGTGGCCAGCAGAAATGTGATCTCCAGGCAGTCTACTGCCAGACAAAGGACAGTAGACCTGATGAACTAACCTTATCAAATATACATTAAGAACATCACATGTCACAGGAAACCAAAGCCATTCTCTTCCCGGCTGTCTTGTGTCTCTCTCTGGGAGTACGGTGCTATGTGGTTTGGGCAGTCAACCATCCTGAGTCATCGACCTTATGAAACATGCATTAGGCCCCTCAATTCAGCTCCAGGCAGGCAGGACGACAGTCAAGTATATTGCTTGTCTGTACACTAAAGCCTGACCGACATATCGATTTGTCTGATATATCGGCCATTATTTAACTTTATTTATGCAGCTAGCGATGGTTAACCACTTTGAACCTGGTGTCACTATTTTGGGCATGTCATTGTACTGTAGGCTTTTTCCAAAAAGAGCAGATCTACAAGCTCACAACATGTCATATCACGATGCATTGTGAACTTGTAGATCTGCTTTTTTATTAGGGCTTAAGTGGTTAAATGAAATGAAGGATTTGTTTTATCACAATATGTCGGTCAAAACTTCAGTAATGGGTGGTCTACAGTAGGACTCTCCAAAATCGGGATTGGACCTAAAAATCTGTCATCAGTCGTACAATAAGATCCAGAATGTAAAATTTAACCTGTCAGGCATACTGTATAGACTAGAGCATGACTTTGGTGCTGAGAGGCTGTTTGAATAACAGATGACTGGACTCACTATCCTTAAACTTTATAAAACATGCATTACTTTGTCTCCAACCCACTTCCTGAACTTGACCAAAAATGACTTCAGATACAGGCTCGTTCCAAGTGGAAGTGCATGCTTTGAATCAAAATTTAGATTAGCATGCAGCGCAGGGTTTCCAAAACAGGTTACTTTACTACATGGAAAGACAACTGAAGCCGTTAGATAATAGGACATCTGTTGAAATGAATACAGATGGTTGTCTGAGATAGGTTGGCAGGTGTTTTACTGTCACGTGGTCAAACAATCAAACAATGTGGTGAATACCTTGCAGGCTATTTACCGTCTAGGTACTAGTCTAGGATATATCACAGTCAGACACATTGCCCTCTGGCACGTACTGGGCACTTCAGACTAAACATGATGAGGCATTATACCTCACAGTCAAAATTTTCTGTCATCATTCAATGAGGTCATGTTCTAAAAAGAGTGCAGTCTCTTTACAGTAAACTCTATTTTGACATGAGAGGCTGAGACAAACATGACTCAGGAGGGAAATATATGCAGTTCTGATTCCTCATTAGCAAACCGTCTTCCCAGATCCTTACGCTGACCTTAACTACACTAAACCCATACCTACACAACATAACTATGATCCAATGACATTAATCATGTACCTAATCTCAACCATCTGTAATATACAGTAATGCTTTAACACAACAATTCTATCGTTATACTTGAAATGTTGGCTCTACTCACCATTATGCTGTACATGAGCTACAGTACTTAAGAAAATATATACATCTTTGTATTCAATGGGTGAATCTCCCTTTGAAGTCATGAGCTCTATGTAGTAATGTCAAGCAAACTCCAAAGATATAGCGCTTCTTTACATGAGTGGGGGGAGAGAGGGGGAGATATTGAAAGGAAGGAAGAGAGGGAGAGAGATAGGGTGGTGAGAAAAAGATGTTGGAAGGAAGGGACAGAGGGGGAGACAGAGATAGGGTGCTGAGGGACAGAGGGGGAGACAGATAGGATGGTATGGGAGAGAGGGAGAGAGAGAGAGCGAGGGAGAGACACATTAGGGAGGTAAGTGAGAGCGAGGGAGGGGGGGGGGGGGGGGGGACAGATATAGATGGATCTAGACTGCAGTTGGGTTGAGGGAACAGGTCGTGGAGTTTGACACGAGGCCTCGAGAACAGAACTGACTTTTTCTGGCCGAGTTGCCCTTCACTTCATTAAATTTCTCATCCGCTGTTATAATCTGTCCCAGATAGGGCCCCAGTGGTATGAGTGCACGTCTCAGTGTGTGTGTGTGTGTGTGTGTGTGTGTGTGTGTGTGTGTGTGTGTGTGTGTGTGTGTGTGTGTGTGTGCACGTGTGTTAGCATGCGTGAGTGAGGAGTGAACATGGCTAATCCAAACACCCGCTGAGTATTGTTGGGTGGGGGGGGGGGGGGGGGGGCTATGCATTAAGACACGCTTGTCGAGCAGGATAAGGACAGAGATGGAGAGAAACGTGGGCTGGAGAGAAGGGGAGAGAGAGAGAGAGCGGAGAGAGGCAGGAACTTCTGAACAAGTGAGACTACACAGTGGACTAGAGTGTTTAGTGTTCATTTATCCATTTGTACAGTAACTCCTGTGTGTACAAATGTAAAAAAGTGGCCCGTAAGGTTACATTTTTTTAATATCTTTGTACACTCTGTTCATCACTTAGGATTTTTCAGTATGTGAAATAAAAGTAAACTGCACTTTATGCACAGTAAAATACAATGTTAAATTTAACATTTCATTCACAAACAATAATAAAAGCACTCATGCTTATTCTGGATAAACGAAAAAGAGAAGCCTATGGCCCGTGTCTCTTGTCTTTATGTGTCACTTGGATTGAACATCCTTCACTTCAAGATGAATGGAGGAGGTGGTCCAAGTTATAGGAGGACCGCAAAGCATTATAAGCTGCAGGACAGAAATATGTGCATTGTGCACACATCCACTGTAAGTGCCCCATTATCTGTGCGACTCGAAATACAATTTGTCGCTGTCGGTGGAAACCTCTTTCAATGTCCAGAAAAAGTGAAGATAGCAGATCTACAAGATCACAATGCGACTCATTGTGAGCTTGTAGATCGGCTATTTTCACTACTTTTGCTTGACACTCTTGTATAGAGACACTCTCCAGTAGAGCATTAAACAATGAAAAAACATAGAAAGTTGGCGTTTCTGCCTGACAATGATGTTTTAAAAGGTGACTTTAAGGTTCTATGGGCATTTTAGGTACTATGGGCAAGTAAGCTGCTGTATCCCCAAATATTTCTTCTTTAAAGATACAATATAACCTGATTGACAAAAAAACGTTCAGCCTGCACTATAGTCTCTCTGGTCAAACATACAGGTGCAACGGTCATTTCCTGCTTGGTGAAATCTTCCTCTGCCAACAAGCATCTATCTGGGTCATCAGTGAAGCAAAGTCATTCTCTTTCCTACAATACATGACAACTGCACCACGTCTTCAGCTAGACACTTAACGGTGAAGATATGCAGAGCAGTAAAGATCACACCAGCATTATTGGCAGAATACATTTCTCAATGGAAGAGTAAGGAGAGACCACCTCCAAGAGTTTTGATAATGTTTGCCTCTAATGACATAAGGATGCCAGGTTGAACGTGATTAAAGTCTTGTAGAGTGTTTTTCTACATCGTTTCAACATGAATGGCAGTGAGTGACATTTCAAAATGTACGTGGAGATCTACTAACATACTGTACACACTGCATACACTTATGTATAACATTTATTGTCGAAAGGGACAATCTCTGCTAACGGCTAGAACCCACAGTTAGACTGTATGGTCCTTGAAACGAGTGAACTCCAAGATGTTACGCAACCACGATGGCGTCGTGTCCACATAACGCCTCCAAGGGTTGCGTTTGTTTTCATCCAGAGAGAAGCCCTGTCGGGTGGAGGCTGTGGAACCCTGTGTGCTGTACTGCAGCTCTCATCAGAGCAATGCAAAATGATCTACAATCTGGCAGGCTGCAGGGCTGACTCCTCGTTACCAACAAGCCAACCCAGTGAACCCACAAGGCTTGGCTGTTGGCCACAGCAACAGTGTCCACGGATTCAGCAAACTCATTGTTATTACCGTTACATAACAATATAGGAGACGATGATGGAATGGAAATCAATGACGTGAGAGCGAGTCCACAGGGACCGAGATCTCTGGATGTAACATCTGAAACTGATCCCCTACTTCCCTTTTCTTTTCTTTTTTTCAACTCAGGTCTTTCTCGTAATACTTCTTTTCCTTCCCCTCTCATCCTTTTTTTCATACAGTCTCAACAGGCGCCAAGCCTATCCTCTTACAACTCTCTCTCGCTCTCTCTGTGATCAGTGGTGCTCTCTTCGCCTCAGTGACCTGGCAAGGCTCAGGCAGTGGTTTCTTTTCAACCTTTTTCAAGTCCACATCCCTCCACCCATCTAATCCCATCAATAGCACTTGAATACTGGGTCTCTGTAGTGTAAATGCTTGAATAAGACACACTGATCACTCTACATGCACAAACTCCACCATAAAACATATTTGTTTTACCATCGTTTGTTAACCATTAAAGCCCTGTATACCTGTACTTTGTCATATGATGAATAGCAAAAAATAGCTCACATGTTGTGAGCTTATAATAGTCTATATTTGATATATTTTTCAAAAATATGTATTTTTCTGTTTTTGACATATTTGTAACATTTAGGCTATAATGACATGCCCAAATAGGGAGGTGAGGTGAGAAAAAGTGGTTTATATGTTCACTGCATTGCCTGGGCTAGTTTGTATATTACCAACCTGCTCATCAGGAGCAGTTGGGTTTCAGTGTTTTTGCTCAAGGGTACGACGGCAGAAAGCCAGGAGGTGCTGGGGATCGAACCGGGAACCGCAGCTGCTTCATCTCTCAGGAGCTGCGACGAGCTGCGACTCCAAATAACCCACTGTACATTTGTGCAAGGTGACTTAGCAATAAAGAGCTGGTTTGAAATGATAACTTTGGCTCAGGACCAACGCTGAATCACAGGATCTAAAATGAAAGCCCCTGATTATTCTGGAATTTATGCTTACACAGCGAAATCCTGAGTGTTAATGTAACTCAGAAAGGGCCACTTCTTACATTCTCACAGTTAAATTAACATTTAGGATTTTTGTGTCTGCCAAAGCCATTAAATGGTACTGCATACTGTAAGAAATAAGAGCTATATAATATCTCATCATCCTACGCTATTTCTTGCATTATTGTTAAAACATATAATCTTTTCCAGGTTTTAACCTTGTGGTGTCGTTATATTTTGTCTACCTGCTCTTCTATTGAGACATTTAGATTGTGTCAAAGATCATGTCTCACCTAGACACAGGATCTGACACAAGTTTTGACCTGAAGGTCAAGATTCAATTTATCCCCAAGCAGGCCGGCTCCATTAGCTCAATGGTAAAAATGTCAGCACTTGAGCAGGAAACCGGGTTCAAATCCAGGGTAGAAGAGGAAAGTTACATAGTGCTGCTTTAAATCTTCTGTGTTAATCCAACACCATTATTGTAAAAATGGAACCAAATCCTTACGAGTCACTCCATTTGGTACTTCCATTTGTACACTCTTGTTAAATTAACACAGAATTGTACTAAGTGATCTCTCTAAGCTACAATACAGTTAAGTACCACAGCTTAGTCATCCAGAGCTGGCCTGAGCCTCACTGTCTTTTTATTCCCTCTGTTATAATTAATGTAGACTTTATTTTCTCTGCACTCTCTCGCTCTCTCTCTCCGATTTCCTTCCCGTCTCTCTCACTGCTTCCTCTTCCATCTTGCTTACACAGCAAAAGGCAGAGTATTAATTTAGCTCTGAAAGTGTGACAATTCACTCTTCACTATTCAGACTTCAAACCCACCAAAAAATGTCAGCACACACAGTGACTTTATTGCAGGCGCAAGGTTGTGTGCAACTCTTCTTGCGCACAAGAAAATCAGCGTCTGTGCGTTTATGCTTGCGCGCCTGGTGGGTTTCAAGTGTAAGCGTCAACTTTCATAGTTAAATGAACATTCCAGATTTTACTTTGAGTTACAAGACAAATTCCACTGTCATCACATGAAGATTAACACCTGCCCAACTCTGTTTAACACACACACACACACACACACACACACACACACACACACACACACACACACACACACACACACACACACACACCTCTCAAGGACATACTGTAAGTATTATGAACACATAATTAAGAGCTCTAGGATTGCACTGACATTCATGCACTGTAGCTGTTCATGTTTTTTTTCCAAGTTTTATCAGCTGTTGAATTCAAGTGTTACCACGAACTCTATTAACATGCATTTGTCTGTGTGTGCATACGTGTGGTGTGAGTGGATTGTATAATTGTGTGGGTGGTGGTGTGTGCGCGTGTGTGGTAAGGCAATAATCACCCTCACACTATCTGGTGCCAGCCACAGCTGACTACACTAGAAGCCACTTAGATGCCAGGAACAGTCCAGCATTGTTTTCAGCTCATCATTATGTGCTTAAGACCTGGCTGAGACATAAATGGTCATGAGTTGATTTAAGTTTAAGCTCATACATCAACCACTTAAGCCCTATATACTGCACTTCGTTGACTGGGGTCCCCCAAGGGTCTGTACTTGGCTCCGTCCTTATTTCCATTAACGCAAATCTATTTGCCGACAATAGACAAATGTCCGCCCATTATGACATGCCCAAAATAGGGATAATAATAGACATGCTAAGGATGCTATTTTTCATTCTATACAATATGGAAAACCTTCACCTACTATGGGACAGAATATTTAGTTGGGAGAATTGTTAGACAACCATTGATGTGAATGTCTCTTCCTAAATGGCTGTTAGAAATGATTTTTGTTCAGCTCCAGTAGCTGATATAAGTATCATTGGCAGGTAACAAACTGTCAGCACGGCTGACAGCCCTGCAAGATGACTAGAGCCCGACCAATATATCTCTTTGGCTGATATATTATTATTTTTTTTTTGACGACTTCGGTATCAACGGTTGTGCAGCCAATGTATCCAGATTTTTACCCTTTTCATTTTTTCCCCACAAATAGCAGATCTACAAGCTACAAAGGATTCTCCAACATTGGGATCAGGCCCAAAAATGTGGCATTGGTTGGCTCTACTGCAAGGTGTTTCAGGAAAGCAGTGTTCATGACAGGCAGTGAACAGCATGTTCACCACCCACCCACATGAACACACACACACACACATACACACACACACACACACACACACACACACAATTATTATGTAAACACACACAAACGCACGACTTTAGTGACTTTAGGTCACTGTGCAACTCAAAGGACACAGGATTAGCGCCAACACACGGAAACATACACGTACGCAATAAAGGACTGATAAGAATTGAAAGGATCAGATACGAACTCCAGCCTTAAAGCTTCAGTCAAGAACATCATTTGTGACTCTTATCCACACCCATAGTAACAATGTTTCAAAACCACTCAATCTTTATTACACTCAAGACGTAAATTTATGTCTGGCAATAAGTGATGGATTCCACAACAGTTTTTGTATCGTCAGATATGATACGGTCTTGTGCAATGGAACTGCAATACTAATTTCAGTAATTTCATCATCTTCAACCTTATTATGCATTGGCTCAAATGTCTAAACCATCATCAGAATAGAAAGGGACTGATCAGGGTACTGTTAAATGTCTGCGTAAAACTCATGACATGAAAACATGACTTGCGGGGATCGTGTACTTTCTTTTGCACTTACAATCCAAATGTCAGTCTAGCTAGAGAACACCATGTTATAGTATTTACAGAAAACACTGACACAAAAAAGACAGGCAAGGCCAGCTCAGCAGGAGCCGGGATACCGCCAGCAGGGAACATGGTCAGGAACTGATATGTATTACTTTCATGGACGTGCCTTTCATGCAGTTTCCAGGAGATACTTTCCCCCCACTGCGATGCAAATAGCTAAGTGTTAGACAGGATATGTGGTTTTATTCTATCGAGTCAAGGTTGTTTTCTCCCCAGTATCCAGCAGCTCCTTAGCAATGCTTTCAGTGGTGTAAAGTAACTAAGTACATTTACTCAAGTACTGTACTTAAGTACAGTTGTGAGGTATTTTTTACTTTATTGGAGTATTTCCAATTTTCGGTACTTTTACTTCTACTCCACTACAAGGCAAATATTGTACTTTTACTCCACTACAATTATATGAAAACTTTAGTTACTAGTTACTTTGCAGATATAAATGATTATATTATGAAACATACATTAACCCCTTATTTTATACATAGGCTATTTGAAAATAGCCGATCTACAAGCTCACAACACATCGCATCTTGTGATCTGCTATTTTCAAACATTTTAGTACTTTTACTTTTGGTACTTTAAGTATATTTTGATGCCAATACTTTTGTACTTTTACTCAAGTACATTTTGAATTCCGGACTTTTACTTGAAACAGAGTATTTCTATATTGCAGTATTGATACTTTTACTTAAGTAAAACATTTGAGTACTTTTTCCACCACTGAATGCTTTCCAGTTATACTGAAACCTGAACACATTTCATAACCCTTCCAAAAGTCGTACTGGGTTTGAGCCATTTCTGTGGTTTTTGAGCACAGAATGTTTTGGGATTATGGATATGCATATGTTTCCGTGTTGACTTGTGTCAGACAGACTGAAAGCCGATCATGGAAATGGGGGTTTTGCACACAGCAGGGGTAACTGCACACCTGGTTCAACCACGGAGGGATTCACTCAGAAAGGGAAAAAGTACTCACATTTTTTACTTAAGTAAAAGTATCAATACTGCAATGTAAATACTTTGTTAGTAAGTAAAAGTCAGAAATTCAGAATTCACTTGAGTAAAAGTACAAAAATGTTTATGTACTTAAAGTACCAAAGTAGAAAGTACTCATTATATAGAATGTCCCATTTCACAACTTTTCAAATGTATAAAAACCTTTTGAAAATAGCAGATCTACAAGCTCACAATGCGTCGTGATGTGAGCGTTGCATCGCGGCGCATTGTGAGCTTGTAGCCCGGCTATTTTCAAATGGCCGAAATGTATATAGGGCTGATATATTTGCCTCTGAGTGGAGTAAAAGTAAAAGTACAAAAAAATGGAAATACTCCAGTAAAGTACAATTACCTCAAAATTGTACTTAAGTCCAGTACTTGGGTAAATTTACTTTACTGTTGTTACTTTAGACCAATGGTAAGGGACACCGACTAATTTAAATGTATTTAATCATGTCTTTCAGGTAAAACATTTAAGATGTGCAATTGTAATGTGTTTAGATGTTTCACTTTTGTTCAAAATAAATACAATTTTTGTCATCTGTCAATTTCAAATGACAGAAAATTCACTTAAATAGGTTGGATAACGTCAAAAGCCTCCATGTTAAGTGTTTTTCAGTATTGAAGTTTACAGTAGACGATAAAGAACTGGATGACTGTGATGTGAATAAAAGGTGTTGCTGTGTATGAATCCTCAGTTGGTGTCCCATCAGGCGTGAAGTCTGTTAACACACATCACCATGATCCATTACACACACACACACACACACACACACACACTTCAGATTCACACTTTCTCCACAGTGACAGCGTTCTATTACAAAAGTGATGTAGTGTGAGGAAAAATAATAAACGTATACTTGGGAGATATCTACTCATCCATCCATGTCTTTCTCTTTACCTCTAGCACACACACACACACACACACACACACACACACACACACACACACACACACACACACACACACACACACACACACACACACACACACACACACACACACACACACACACACACACACACACACACACACACACACACACACACACACACACACACACACGAGATGAGATAAGATGCTTGGTCATTCCCCAGTGGAGACTGAGGGTGAGTATTGAGGCGTGTGTTAGGTTGCTACAGTAGGGTGTGTTTGTGTGCACCTAAGTAAGGTGTTTTTTGAGGCAGACGTGATCACGAAGCTGCAGTGTCATTTAAAATAGTGTGTGTTTGTATGTGTGTGTATGCCTTACAAATACAGCAATTCCAACAAAGCCTATAACTACAATGCAGGGGTGATAGAAGAAAAATGCTGAGCGAGAGAGTAAGAGGGGAGCAACAAAGGGACAGAAAGAAGTCGTTAGGTTGGAGGAGCTTGATAAATGATCAGAGAGAGGGAGAGAGGGAGGGGGGGGGAGGGGGAGAGAGAGAGAGAGAGAGAGAGAGAGAGAGAGAATGAGAGAACGAGAGAGAACAAGAGAGAGAGAACAAGAGAGAGAGAATGAGAGAATGAGAGAGAACACAGAGAGAAAGAGAGAGAGATCAGAGAGAGAAGGGTATACCCTGGCAGTAGCTGGCTGGCTTCCAATCGTATCAGGTCTGGTCCAGAGGTTATACTGTACTGCAGATAAAGATATGCTGCCTGTTACATAACATCCTAGCAGCCACCCCGGTAACGTTTACTTTAATGAATCAACCCTTTATCATACCAATACTTTTCACTATTCCTATGGAGAAACAGGATCTGGCTGGCGGGACATTATCCTTAAATCGGTTTGAACATTTTAGTTGCATTTCTACGATGCAGTGCATTGTTACCGCTGATAGGAAATGAAGCACGTGAAATGAAATAACTGAATTATCAGTGGAGCATGCTAGAAGTACATGGGGGCGCACGAGCTGCTGACATGATTGAAGCACAGGCAACACTGAGATGTACTCAAGATTTGCAGCATGGGAAACGTCCCCTTGTGTCCCCAAATGATCCGTTCGCTAGAAGCTACACGGTGGACAAAACGCTTTCGATCGCAAACGATCAATGAGCTCGCTGGTCATGTAATACATCCCTCCCCACAAGATCAATGACTTACCATTCATTCTCAACCTGTACCACTAGTTCTGTGAGCGACATTTCTACAGCCTGCTATCAAACAAATGGCACACTGGAGATTCTTAGCTGTCAAAGCTCCTAAAATGCTCATATAAGGGCTGTGTAGCCACAGTACTTCTCTGTGTGATGCGGTGCTGCGCTCAACGCCGTTACGTGATCCTGTTTATGCAGGCTAAGACCCCCCCCCGCCGCCCCCCGACAGGAATGCATGGGACTGCTGCAGATCATCACTTTGTGGTTAGGTCATCATTTTATGGTATGAAATGAATCCAGGCCTTTTTAAGAAAAAGGCACCAATGGCTACGAGATCCGGTGTTTGCCGTCAGTACCCATGGTGGGATTCAATGTTTACTGTGCAACTTCACACAGATCCATTCATGTTTATGGGACTGCATACTCGAGTCACAAATCACAAGTTATGGTGACAGCTAAAGCTGGTGTTTTGGTGCCATGGTGCCGTCTACAGTGTGTATTTGGAGTTGATATAAATAAATACAAAATTGAACAATGAGGGGAAAGAAAAGGCCATTATCCATTTTTTACTTTGGAACTTGGAAGTGTAAAAATGTGACCAAATGGACCTTTACGGGTCCATTTGGTTACATTTGTTCACTCCCAGAGTTAAATGAACTCAAGATTTTACAGTGTATGTGACACAATGGTAAAACAGTGACAACCACAACAAAGGGGCAGCTTTAGCTGTGGTGTGTGTGTGTGTGTGTGTGTGTGTGTGTGTGTGTGTGTGTGTGTGTGTGTGTGTGTGTGTGTGTGTGTGTGTGTGTGTGTGGTGTGTGTGTGTGGAGACACTGTAAAGGGACGTTTGTGGCAATCATCCCCAGCATACATCTGGAAATGATCGACCACCTTTGCAGCAAAGCACTACAGTTCATCCACTACAAAATGAACGCTTTTGTTTCTTTACAGTTGAAAGATTCTGAGTGTCGGTCCACTCAGAGCTTTTTCAGAGCCACATTAACACTCAAGATTTTTGCTGAGTTTAATCCTCTCAGTTGGGGGTACATGCAGTACCACTGACCGACCATGTGAAGGAATGTGTCCTCCGAATCTATTTGCACATATTACTGACCCACGTGGACACAACACAGACTCAAAAAAGCTGCACAAATGGACAGTGTGTACTATGGACAGTTTTGGATACTTTTGAAAGTTACTAAGGATTAAATATCCCGCTCAGGGCAGCACTTGAGCTAGTGGTTGTCTTCAATTTACCCCCCCCCCCCCCCCCCCCCAGATTATCATTAGTCAAAGCTTTCAATTTCATGGACAAATAATCCCCAATTATGGCAGTATTTGGCACAAAAGTAACACAGTCCCACTTTACCATTTTGGGGGCGAGCAGCTGGAAACAATCTATTATGAACACATTCAGAGGAAAAAACATTGAAGGAGTTTAATGATTAATTTATTTTTTCCACGAACCGTCACCAGCAAAGATCTCAAAGTGCACCCAGAGGTTGATGCATGAAACCTACTGCCCTGGCACGCACACGCACACACACACACATTTAAATCAACACTGAGGATTTTACTGTGCACCTCCACTCCATGCAGAGCTACAGCCATAACTTACCAGACTGTATCCCTCTTTCTGAGCAGTGTATCCAGCAGAATACTGGAATCTCTCTTCCCATGAGACATCCACACTCATCTCCTTCCCTCTCTGGACTGGCATACACTGGTTGGCTGGCTGTCCTCTCCGTACCGCTCCCACGCACACACTAACATACACTCGATGTAGCATACACACACACACGTGCTGCTCCGGCCGCTGAGACCTTCATGTGTGTTGTACCTTATCCCATCACTGTGCAGGGAGAGAGACTACGCAGTCTGTGACGATGGTAGAGAGAAAGAGAGAGAGAGAGAGAGTGCGTGTGAGGGAGGGAGGGAGGGGGAGAAAGGGAGAGAGACAGAGAGAGAGACAGAGAGAGAGAGAAGGGAGGGACAGAGAGAGAGAGAGACAGAGGGAGAGTAGGGAGGGACAGAGAGAGAGAGAGAGACACAGAGAGAGAAGGGGGAGGGAGGGTCAGAGAGAGAGAAATGCACCTCCCTTTCGGTTCTGAAACATGAGCGAGCCATTTACCCGAGCCAGTACTGCAGTAACGAGAACCTGTGTGTGTGTGTGTGTGTGTGTGTGTGTGTGTGTGTGTGTGTGTGTGTGTGTGTGTGTGTGTGTGTGTGTGTGAGTCACATATAGAGTAAGTCAAGGCAAGCTGCTGCTTCTGGCACAGGAGGAGTATGGTACTGGGGGAAAACACATTCCTCAGTTCACACACACGCATATATATACATATCTCAAGGTCTAGTGTGAGAGGGGAAAGTTCAGCTCTGTTTACAGAGAGCTTGTGCACGTGTGTGTGTGTGTGTGTGGGGGGGGGGGGGGGGGGGTGGGGGCTATGTGCACACGCCAGGTAACCTTACTCTAGTTCGGACCCCGGACCCCCCCCCCCCCCCCACACACACACACACTATAGACCCAGATATTGAGGGGAGGGCCAGACGAGACTGGGATTGGATGTTGCTAAGCAGCCCGAGGCCCCCCTGTTATTGGTTGCAGAAAAGTGAGGGGGTAAAGAGATTTTGGACTAGAGAGAGAGAGAGAGAGTAATACAAGTCATGGAAGAGAAACAGATGGAGACTAGCTGGGTTGTGGGGGAAGAAAAAGAGAAAAGCAGAATAAATGAAAGGTGAAAAGCGACGGAGAAAACGGGAAAAAGGAGAAGAAAACAAAGAGGATGACTTAGAAAAGAAAGCCAGTAATAGTCAACCACTGTATCCTAGTAAGATTACAGTTAAGCAGTCATGTGTGTCTGGGAGTTCTGCTGAAGTAAAAGCAGATTAACATGAGATGAGGCTAATGGTGGCCCCTCACGCGCGCGCATGCACACGCACGCACAAACACACACACACACACACGATGCCCCTGTTTCCTGCACTAATTCTGTCACTCTCTCAGGACCCTTAGCTCCAAAAAAAGAGAACAGAGCCTGGTATTATTCTACAGCAGTGCTAGTAGCTACCTACAGTATTTGGCCTTTGACCCTGGCACACGACAAGGTCAAACTCAGCCCACACAGGCTGCGGGGAATTGGTTCCAACTTTTACAGGGTGGGTTGTGGTGAGGTGAAGCGTCCTCCATATGAGTTTAAGGGGGGAAACCCCCTCCATTTTGAAAAGAAAAATTTAGGCCCTGTACTTATAGAATCATCAAACTGCTCAAATATGACACAGGACAATGCGTCAAGTTAGTTCCATCAACTCGTTTCATAGACTGAACACAGAAAACCTTTATTTACAAGTTGGATGACTAAGAAATCGGCTATTGCATAATGCAGACATGCACACAAACACACACTTAAAACAACATGGCATGTTGTCACAGCAAATGTCACTCCTAGAGTAGAGCTAACGCTATCCAACTATCCAGAGACGCATGGTTGAATGAGCAATGCACTAGTCCAGTCAGTCTGAAAATGTCACTCAACATCACACACCATGACACTATGAACACCAGTGAAAGCTTGTAGATCTATTTTATCTACTTTTGAAATGTGTTGTCACCTATAATGCAAGGAAAAAACATATATATATATATTTATTTATTTTTTCACACAAAATGGATACCGGTAATTGTATTAAAATGTATTATTTTTTATAATCGATTAGTTTGATTAACTGACTGTTTCACCCCTAATATAAAATGAACCCAGAAAGATCTGCATGTGAAATCTGCAGAACCTGAATAGAAAGAAGCAGGTTCATGGAGTCCATCCCCCCATGCACAAACACAAACACAGTGGATGTTTGACTAGTTCCAGTCATCATGCACCACATGCTGCATTGAGGGTAAAAACAAACATTTGAAACATTTAAACCCTATTTTATCGTATTTGGCGTACGATGGTGGAAAGTGGTTCGACCCGCTAATAAATCATTAATGTTTGCTTTGTGTTGGCTAATCTCTGAGATGAAGCAATAAACATCCACAATAAATGTGTGTGTGGGCTATAACCTGTAACCAAACAATTACAAATCCCAGATGAAAAGCCTTCGCTCCGGTACGCTCACATTGGCAGTGCACAGAGATTTCATTCAACTGTGCAATAATCTGATTAACTTCTCATCTACATCAAAGAGGCGGTGCAGTGTTTTTACAAGGCAAGCTTACAGTGTTCAACGTCCTACTGAGCTCTTTATGCAGAGTCAACTGGGTGAGGCAGAGAGAGCCAAGACTCTCAAGTCAAAGGAAAATCTGTATGAATGCAAACACGCACGCCAACACACACAAACTCATATAGGGGTGCAACAGTGAATTGCCCTGAACGATTAATAAATTATGAGAATCTATATAAAATAATAAAGTTTCGAAAATACCGGATATAACAAATCTACAAAGTCACAACCCTTTGCATTGTGATGTGTTGTGAGCTTGTAGATCAGCTATTACGTATTTTTTGGGCAACACGTTGTACGACAAAGCATAAAATGGAGCTTAAAGGGATATTTCACTTTCAAAAAAAACTTTGGGTCATTTTATTGTCTACTCAGGCTTTTGTGAGCCCCCCACAGTTTTTAAGTTGCTTGATTCATTATTTAGAAATTTGATATTCATTTATCAGACACGCCCCCTTCCTATACAAACCCATTATAACTTCCTTCATCCATTTTTAACATGTTAGATTAATCAAAAACAGCCGTCCTTGGTTCTGGTGACTCACCCTGCCCTCCTAATACACAAGGGGGCCGTGTTTTTTCGATAACTTTTTTCATTTATTTCTAATATATTTTTTTGAAATTTAAAGTTCAATACAAAAAAAAAAGGAAAAAGAAAAAAAAAAGTAATCGAAAAAAAAACCTTGCGGGGGTTTTTTATAGGAAGGGGGCGTGTCTGATCAAATTAATATCAAATATCTAAATAATGAATCAAGCAACTTAAAAACTGTCTGGGGGGCTCACAAAAGCCTGAGTAGATGATAAAATGACCCAAAGTTTTTTTGAAAGTGAAATATCCCTTTAAGTGGTTAATCAGACTAATTTATTTAGCATATTATTTTAAAAAATCTATTCGTTTTTTTTCAAGCCGATTCGATGATATTATTATAAAAAAAAATCTAAACATTTTTTTTAAGTAGTCGATCAAAAAAGAGAAAATAATCGATAGTTGCAGTCCTACACACATACATCAACGGGCCCTCCCACCCAATGTACACACACTTTACACCGTGTCATGTGCAGGAAATGTTTACTCAGCGGATAAGGCTGACAGAGAGAAAACAGAGTGGATGTGATAGCCCATACTCTCATTTATCTGCCTGTCTTCTAGCTGTCGTGAAAATGAAAAAAAGGAGATAATGTGTGTATGTCACGGTATTCCTAACAAGGAAAGACCAATGATAGTAAGCAGAGGGACATCTATCTTTGAGACCAAGTGATAGGCGTAGAGAGAGAGAGAGAGAGCGAGAGCGAGAGTGAGAGCGAGAGCGAGAGATAATGCTGACGTGCACATGTAGGTGTGCGTGACCGGGTGTCTTTTGAAACCAATGACATGGATATTGAGTGACTAACCATCAATCAAAATCATTATATTCTTTTTCACAACCGTCTGCAAGATGCCAGATATGTGCTTTGCTGGATCTAATCATGAATTAAATAATAAAGATTATCGAACACTGGTCCAGGAAAAAAAAAGATAAATAAATAAACCTTTAAAACCAAGTAACCAACAATCCGTAAAGGAAGCATTTCTAAGAACTTTGTGGTGCAATGGCTGTGAAAACAACATCAGTTCTCTTTGTTGTTGTTGCTTAATCATAATTGTATTCATTAAGTTTTAAGTCATATAACCCATGGCTGATTATAATTGGTGGCAGTGCCAATAGAATAACATCTAATCTATTCTTTGCCACACATCCCTCTGGAGCTCCAGAAACCACCAAACTAAAATAGATATTCTTATCAAGACTTGTCTGAAAAAAAGACATGTGCGTGCGTGTGTGTGCGTGTGCGTGCATGACATGGACTGACCTTTGGAAGTGTGTTTAGGCAGCTGTCTGATAAACAGCCATCTCCTACAGCTTCTCTCAGACACACAGACTGTTGGCAAAGAGCAACGTTTTTCCACAAATGTGAACGTGCATAAACACTAAGATTTTCTAAATTATTTTGAAAATAGCTTATAAACAAGCTCACGTGTTGCGAATGTGGTGTGAGTAGATCTGCTAATTTTGAAAGATTGTTTCCTTTTTTTCACCTCACGACAGCTCAACTATAGCCGCATGTTTTCAGACTAAACCAGCAGTTGTCATCCTTATGAGTTTGCGCCCTTGAAAATTAACTGATGCCTAGTACTGTTGAAACTATGTTGAACATTTATAATGCCTGGAATCAAGTGACTTTTTAAGTTCTGTTATTCTTAGCTGCATGAGAGAAGAAATTTCTACCGCTCATACAAAAAGCAATCAAGTTTAGCCCAGTGAGAATGGCCCAGTTCCAATGTCCCTCCTTACAGACTCACTGACATAGACGCACGGGAAGTCCGTGAGGGCTTGAGGGCTGTCCCATTTGAGAATGTTAAGTCAGTGAGGGCTCTGGCAGAGCCCTTTATGCTCACTTTCTGTAAGTCAGCATCGATGCAGACTTTGCCTATGGGAATTTCCCACAATTCATAGCGCTGTAATGTTAAATATGGGGAATCCTCCCAACGTCAAGTATGTAAATTAGTCATACATCGCCGTTAGAATGTCAACAAACAGCAGTGCTTTCTCACCGTTCTCAAAGAGAGACACAATGGAGGAGATATATTTAGTAAAAACGAGGGACAAGAGATAAGAGATGAGCAAGGTATATAATGATGAGCAAGGTAGCAATATATAACATATATACAGAATATGGAAATACTATTTAGATGTAATAATAGACAAACCCTAATTCAAACACAAATTAAAATGAACAGAACAACCTAAGTAGAATAATAATAAACAATCACAGCCTTAAAGCACTGGCTGCAAATAAACAGTTTTAAAAGTGTAAAAGTGTAAAGTGTAAAGTGTCATGAATGAAGGACTCGCCTAAAGTGCTGTCCCATTCCTTTTATACCATTTGGAGCCCTTGCAGCCTCTCACCCTCAAGCACTTACCAGCCGACATCACTTAAATCTGTGAGCCTTCAGGGCTTGAGGGTTTAGGGGGGACATTGGAACTGGGCCATTGTGTATGAGCTGCAGGCAGTACCACTTGTCAACCAGTAGGTGTCCTTCCTGACACGAGGGTCTAAATGTCTCAATGGTAGAGTAAGGAGACCACCTCCAACCACTGCATATGTGCAGTACTAGTAGTATTGTATTAACAAACTCTACCATACAGATTGGTTAAAATAATGTTTTGGTCAATAAAATAAGTTCTGGATTGCACTTTAAGTTATTTGAATAGGTCAATTGGTGGAAGCCTGGAGGCGGCAAGTAAATGATTTTTATTTGTACAGTATATGTATATACTGTACATACGTATACATACATATTATAGATAACGATTATATGTGACTCGCCTCCTAAAATCTTTGCGTTCCATAACCTTCAGCTTCAGGTTGGAAGCCACTACACAAGGTTACACTATGAACTTACACTGTACTGCAGGACTTAAACAACTAAGAAAGACAAAGAGAAATACTGAAGAAGACAGCTGAACTCAATTTAAAGTTTTGATACAATAACCAAGGAGAGAGAGAGATGTAGCCAGTGATGTAGTCAACACACAGGACATAAGACAAAGGCTGGACGTGTGGATGATATATGCTACATATTTCATAGTTCCTCGATATCAAGTGTTAACCTTATGGTTCAACATTGTTTTCTAAAGAAAGGAACAGGCCTACTGTACATTCCTGACTGTCTGGGTGGGCAGTTTTATAAATGACTTTCTAGTAACATACAAAGACTCGTGCAAACGGCATGACACACACACACACACACACACACACACACACACACACACACACACACACACACACACACACACACACACACACACACACACACACACACACACACACACACACACACACACACACACACACACACACACACACACGAGACCACCTACAAAAGTAATTTCAGATCCCCCGTGAGTAAAGATTGAGCCCAACCATTAGTTGCATCGTGGATCGTGGTTAATGTAAGGCTAATAGCATCTATTACCACTAGAGTTGGACACATTGCAAATAGGCTGTGATTTGTGTGCGTGCGTGCGTGCGTGCATGCATGCGTGTGTACACGCAGTGGGAGAGGAGAAGGGGGCGTCACCCTATTCATGAATGCATTCCACTTGAGATTTCAAGTGGAGCGTCTTAAATTTGTTCAGCCAGATATCCAAATAGCAATGTTATAGTACACACACAGATTCATTCAAAACATTGTAGGAGGTATGGCCAGGGCGTGTAGCTAATGTATAGGCCCTGTGTGCAAATGCAGTCTCTATGGGCCCCCTTCCCATCACTTGAAAATCTTCAAACAAAAATCACATGTGAGAAAGGATCTAGGCTTTCTGTAATCCCTAATAAAAGCCAGCTGAACAAGACTTTAACCACTTGAGCCCTAGCATCCCTATTCTGGGGGAACATTCGTTGCTACGCGTTGTGAGCTTGTAGATCGGCTATTTTTGCCAAAGAGATTTTGTAGAGGGAAAAAAGAGCACACAAGTACAGTACCAACTCAGGTCTATTTTACTAAGTAACAAGAACAATCGACCACAAGTAATGTAGCCTACCACACAAACACTGGTATTAGCTTAAAGCAGTCTTCAATCATTATCAGTTGATAATGACTTACAAACCTTTTCTTCTGAAACACTTTGACCTGAACCGTTTCCCTCTCTTTTTTTTGAGTAACCCCATCCCTGAATAAGCTTTATTTAATCTTGGGGAAGGACACGTTTGTGTGAGTCTCCTTGCAGCATCTAGTATACAGCATACAGCATTTATAGCAATTATTACTAGCCCAAAAGATATTATGATAGCACCTGCAGACCAAACCACTTACTGTAGTAGCTTCCCGAGGGCAGGAGACTCGAGGGATATAGGACCTCCAGTATCTTTAAGTATGAAACATTCTGTCTGGAAACTAAAACTAGGTCTCAAATGTATTCTGCCGCTATTGTCGTAGTTTATTTATGATACAAATTACTTTGTAGACAAAGGCACACTTTTTAGTCTGCTCTTAGAGCTGTATAGTTGAAAGTGAGAACCAAAGGGAACTGCTCCTTCTCAAGTCAGGCGGTAACTGACCGTGATGATGGAGGTAACGTTCAAAGACAAAGGTATCCAATCCCCTAAACCACAGTAGAGAGAGACCATCAGCCACAAGGAAAATGACAACTAACCAGCGCTGCTTACTGGTCCCATTGTGAATAATACGTTGATCACAATGTGTTTTAAAGAGATTTAAAACACGTCCCTTCAACTCTGGACAGTGATTTACAAGCAAGGCAGGGTAATAAAATGGTCTACATTTTGTACGGTATGTGCAACACTTTTTATGGGACTGTGTTATACTACTGTATATCGGAGGACTGCCTGATGCTGGAGAAGATGAAGATGATGATGTTTTTCAGCCAAAGGTCACTCAAATGTATCCCTGGCCATTTCAGTGTTTTTATTAGACAGGTTAAATTATTCCTAAGCAAAAGACTAATGCAAAACTGAACAGTAAAAAGGTTTAGCCAACAAATAAATGTAGTGTTAGTCTGGCTGCATATAGAAAGATAGTATTGCTTGTTTTGAGTGAGACTTACAGATTAGGAAATAGGAATGAATGTCCACTCCCATCTATGCCTACTCTTTGTGTTCACATCCTTAATTCCAGTTAATGATGAGCTGAACTGGTTTGAACTGTCATGATTCAACTGAATCTGACTGTTAGTTAATTATTGTTGTGATGAGATTTACAGTTGGGTGGGTAAGTAGTTGAGTTGTTCTGTTAAACCCCACCTATGGATAATGGCTGCATGCTTAACAGTACAAGCCTGGACAGAGGATTGGAACAACACACAGGCCTGGAAAACACACACACACACACACACACACGCCACACGCACACGCGCACACACACACACACACACACACACACACACACACACACACACACACACACACACACACACACACGAGAGTGGAAACAAACTTGAACAATGTAGTACAGCTGAACCAAAGTGGAACTTTTATAGATAAAGCCACAACAAACAGGCTGCATATTAACATTTAGATCAGGACCTTGTCTTCTGAAAAGACACATGGTCCAATAAAAAGAGACCAATTTTCTCATGAACCCTGTTTGTTTGTCTGTCTGACTGTCTGTCTGTCTGTCTGTCTGTCTGTCTGAACCGTGTTTGTCTGCAATGTACTGCCTAATGAGGCCAAATAGCCTACAGTACATGTTCAGACAGGACTTTCCAATAGCCCGCTTTAGCCTTCCTCTGTCCTGGCCGTTACCAACTTGATTTCCCCTGCTGATTTAACAAGCCACGCACACAGCAAGGAGAAGAACCAAGTCCTTATTTAATCCCAGGCAGAGTGATGCAGATTGTTTTATATAACACCAAGACTGCACCCAACCATTCCAAGGACACTTATTCACACTGGACTCACACACTGCACACTACAGACCACACACACACACACACACACACACACACACACACACACACACACACACACACACACACACACACACACACACACACACACACACACACACACACACACACACACACACACACACACACACACACACACACACAGCATTACAGCATTAATCCAGTTGAATACAAAAGGCTGCACATGCAGGCCTAAAGTCAAACTGTCAAGTCAGAGCAATGTGCAGCCTATGAGATACAGTACAGTATAGTACAGTACACGCTTTTGGCACAGAACCCACACGAGCGCCGCATGTGCACACACCACACGCACACACCTCAGTCTGAGCCTTTTCATTTCCTGGGGTTAAACAGTACCTGTCAAACACTGTGACACATTGGCAAGAACAGAATGTAATGTTGGGATAAATGCAGACATAATGATAAGCTCTAGGGCAGGCCTGGGCCACAGGCCTGTCTGCAACTTTGGTGGCATTCACATGCACATGGTCACATGTGTAGGTACAGTAGGGCCAACTGTCCCTTGAAATACAGAATTGTCCCTTATTTGGAAACTAAAAGATGTGTCCCTTATTGAACAGGACACACTTATTTTGGGGAGGGAATCAGTCAACGACACATCTTACAAGTTCAAACTGCTCATAAACATAATACAGGTTGTTAACCACTCTAGACTGACTCGAGTCCAGCTGTATCTGAACTTGGGACGCTTGTTTCCCTGTCTACACTAAATCTCTTGGCCAAAAATGTAGCAATGCAATATGTAGACCTATTAAATTGTGAGCTTAAAGGTAGGGTAAGTGATATTTTTTGGTTAAAACAAAAAGTATTTTGTTAAAAGGTTAAAGCACTATATTCTGATAGTAATCATTGCTATAGAGTGTTTGTTCAGTAACAGGAGTCTCCCCGTCTCTCCAACTCTTTAATAAACAGAAAATACATTTTACGGTAGGTGTCAAAATCTCAGCCAATCAGGGGAAAGTACCCATTTTTAAGCTTCATTTTTATAGTGTTCCAGTTCCAATTTTGCCTGCTCATTTCTTAGTGTCATCACTTCCAATTTCACTTGTTTAATCTGTATCCTGATTGAGTTCTCTGTCCTGATTGGATTAAATTGGAAATGAAACTGAAACTAAAATGCATTTTCTGTTTAATAAAGAGCTGGAGAGACAAGGAGACTCCTTTTACTGAACAAACACTCTATAGCAATGAGTACTATCAGAATATAGAGCTATTTAACACTTATTTTAACCAAAGAAAATCACTTACCCTACCTTTAATGATCTGCCATTTTTGGCTAATGTCCCCCCCCCAAATAAAATATGGTTGCTGGGGTTTGGGATAATATAATATACACAAACGGTAGGCCTACTTAACCCATTAAAACCTTGAGTAAAAGGTTAAATCCTGTACCATCCTAAACACCCTAACGTCTAATAAAATATGACAAGGGACAAATACTGTCAACTTTATGTCCATGAAACTTCCTAATGGTCCATTTAATTACCTGTCATGGTAGGGTAGCCATGGTTTACATGACAGTCATGTTTCAGGGCTACTGTTATGGCGGCTCTGGCATCAAAACATAAACAAGTTCGTTTCAAACACGTCAACAGAAACACTATCAAAGACGTCATGGCAGATTGGCAGGTATCTGTATAGTATAGCTACAATATTATTATACATTTACAAAACACAAAATAATACTTGCGGTTTGTTGAACTTTGCTTGTCGTCGACTTATTGTCAGAAGTTACACCTGCAGGTTCAATCAGTGGCAGGCATGGCATTGCAGCACAGTCAGTGACGTCAACACGGTGGTGGAAAAAGTAATCAAATGTTTTACTTAAGTAAAAGTATCTTAAAGTACAAAAGTATCGGCATCAAAATGTACTTAAAGTACCAAAAGTAAAAGTACTCATTGTGCAGAATATGTCCCGGCCGTTTCACAAGTTCAAATATATATAAAGAAATCTTTGGAAAATAGCCGATCTACAAGCTTGATGCATTGTGAGCTTATATCTGCTATTTTCAAAAGGCCGAAATATATATAGGGCTGAAGTGGTTACTGTATGTTTTGTAATAATCCAAATCTACAAAGTAACTAGTAAAAAGTTTTCAAATAATTGTAGTGGAGTAAAAGTACAAAATGTGCCTCTTGGGTAGTGGAGTAGAAGTAAAAGTACTGAAAATGGAAGTAAAAATACCTAAACAATTTACTTAAGTAGCCTACAGTAGGCTACTTGGCTAAATGTACTTAATAGCCTATTTATGGTTTTCTTATGTGCAAGACTGCGTTTTCACCTGTCCCTCTGTCTTTACTTTTAGTTAAAGTGATTTTTTTAAACCATGAGAGTATAGCGGATACGGAAACAGTGCGTTTAAACTGTAGGCCTAAGCTGTTTCAAAGGAATTAATTTAATGAGGTCAATGTCTGAAGGGCATTACCATAGAGTTAAAAATAGGGCATTACCTACTATGCATTGATGTACACATCCTCCTGCAGTTATTTGGATGGATGTTAGTATTCGGAGATTTCAACAAGCCTTAAAATACACCCTGATTTGGTGAATCTATTCCACTTAAAGTAAAAAGAGAGAAACTAAAATGTCAACGTTTCGTATACAGGTGAGTGCCCTTTCTATTTTAATCCTAGCGGTTGTGTAGGCTACAAGCAGTGCACTCTGTGGTGTATCACCGGTAAACAGAAAACTCGCCCCAAAACACGCGCGCGCCCATTGTTTCGCAGACCGCTCGCCCCCAGCGGTTCTTGTATTTGTTTTACTGAGAGGATAAGGTAAGGGTCGACATACGTTTAGGGTTAGGCATAGTTTTACTGAGGTTACGTTTAGGAATAATCTTAAGGGTTTGGGCACCGTTTTACTGAGGTTACGTTTAGGAATAAGGTGAGGTTTTTAGTTTAGGCATGATACCAGGTGGCGACCGTTCCGAGGTCGCTGGATTTTCCCCGGGGCAACTGTGTTTTGGGGCGAGCGGAAAGGTTGCACCTGTGGCAATTTCAGTGCCAACGTTGCCATCTAGTGGTCAAATAAATGAATAAACTGCACTATTCCAGTTGGTAATCAATTTCAAGGTCATAGTTACATTTATATCTGTATTTTGACTCGATTCCCCATCTATGTCTGGTTGTTATGGCAATAAGTATTGCTTTACAGAATCTTAAAAAAGAATTAATTGATACGTGTTTGAACAACACAGCTCGTGTTACACACAAGTGAAGTCTATACGAAAAGTGTGTCTGTCTGATATCCGTGTACAATAGGTCTGTCTCAATTCAGGGGTTGCAGCCTCCAAGTGCACACCCTAGGTAGTGTGGGTAGGGCACTACCCCCTGGAGGGCGCATAGGGCATACACTCTGCCTGTGAAATGGGACAGCACTTCGCCGAGTCTTGTCGAGTGAACCCGGAAAAAGCCGAGCGTCCACTATTGTTGTTTCTCCGACGTTTTTTTTTTACTTCTAAAAAGCTTTAAAACTTCCTTTTTTGTGGTACGGAATTTACTTTTAAGATATTTTAGGATAGCATTAAGTTGTTTAAACTTCATATATGTGGTCAATTAATCATGAAACTATTTAAAATAATAATTTAGAGAACCGTCACGTCGGGTCCTGGGTCGACCAGTGAAACTCATGTAGCCGTTGAAAGCAGCTTGTTTTCGGCCTGACTCTTCCAAATGTCCCGTTGCTCCCACGGTTGTCTGCGGAACGAACTTGATGGGATTGACAGACCCACTTACAACTGTAGCCCATTGGTTCTCAAAGTGGGGTCCGGGGACCCCCAGGGGTCCTTGCGGGGGTTCCAGGGGGTCTTCCACAAAACGATTTAATTAATATAGCGACGTCACAATAATTTTAACCACTTTAACCATATTTTATACTTTGGCTATTCAAAAATAGCAGATATACAAGCTCATAGCTTGAGCTTGCAGATCTGCTATTTGTAGATCTGCTATTGTTTGAATTCATTGAATTTATTGAATATCAATAAATATCAATATATTTTGAGATGGGGGTCCGCGGCCAAATACATATCATTTTGGGGGTCCTTGACATGAAAATGTTTGAGAACCACTGCTCTAGCCTATTTGTTCATAGGCCATGTTATTTATCGTGGTTGATTCCACGCTCTTTATTGTTATAATATTCATTCAATTGAATTAATTTTATGGTTTTGTCATAACGGTACGATGTCTGACGTGACCTATACTGTGTGACTTTGATGGGTTAGTTCATTGATGGGTTCAAAAATAGCAGATATACAGGTTTTCTGAAATGCTCACAGATGTTTGACATTTTAACGTACCATAAAATCTATCCAACGAGTTGAAAAAGGCACTTAATTCGCCTCTCTCCTCCGCCGGTTACATGTTTTTAAGACATTGCGCAAGAGTTGCGCCCATAGAGATAACATTACTGATTCCCCTACTGGTCAAATGTTGAATTGCATCTTCTAATGCATAATATTATTGAACCGGCTGAGGAGAGAAGTGATTTAAACACTTTTTTCAACTCGTTGGATGGATTTTATGGTACGTTAAAATTTCAAACATCTGTGAGCATTTCAGAATACCTTTACTTTTTGGATACGATGTGCAGAAAGGGGTAAGAAACATGTAAAGTGGAAAATGTGCGGACATTTCTTTCCAAGCCCAGCCAGCAGCCACTGGGTGCAGCATATCAGATGCGTATCAACGTATCAGATACGCTGTTTTGAACAGTTTTTGAAGGTATACACTACCAATACTGCAATATAAAAATACTCTGTTACAAGTAAAAGTCCAGAATTAAACATTTACTTGAGTAAAAGTACAAAAGTATTGGCATCAAAATGTACTTAAAGTACCAAAAGTAAAAGTACTATAGCCGATCTACAAGCTTGTGAGCTTGTAGATCAGCTATTTTCAAATAGTCTAAAATAGTGTTTTATCTGCAAAGTATACTAGTAACTAAAGTTTTAAAATATATGTTGATAGAGCTGTTTTTCCTTATCACCCACACAAAGTACCAGACACTTTCATAACGGCAACATAGGAAAGAAGACTCTAATACAGGCAGCCATGAAGATGATGAAGATGAGGATGGTAGATGATGATGGTGTGACAGCTCTGACCGGTCACTGGTCAGTGGTCACTGCGTGGCACTGAAAAGAATGGTTATCGTAGAGAAGAACACCGAGATGTATTGTTCTGAAAACAGTCCGAGATTAACCTCCTAGTGTTATGGTTAACATACCAGGCTGAACCCATCAGAGCAAAACAAAGTTAGTGGGACTCTAAGGAGAGAGTGTTATCTCAAACAGAGCCAGCTCAGCGGCCTTGCACAGAAGTAGAATAGGAGAAATAGAAGCATATTATATCAGAGATGACATTTTAAGCAGGTTTCTGACACTTGACAAATTATTATCAACAAGATTAACTCTATCAAATGTAGTGGAGTAAAAGTACAATATTTGCCTCCGAGATGTAGTGGAGTAGAAGTGAAAGTATTGGAAATTGGAAATACTCAAGTAAAGTACAAATACCTCAAAACGTTACTTAAGTAAACATGTTAATTATTCCAGCTACATGATATGATCATATTAGTCCAACACAATTCAAACAGTGCAAATTGATTTTATTTCAAATGCAGGGAAACATTACAGTAAAGTGCCTTCTGTGAAACTCTAATTAAAAACACATTTCATATAAACACTATCAATGTTAACATTTTCTAATGATGAGGTACACAGTCTTTTTCTGGGCTAAACAGGGAGTCCCTGTCAGTGTTGTTAGACCTTCTCAACCAGGAACAGTGAAACGGATGGGGTGCAACATATGAAGACCCTGGTGTTTGTCCTCGAGGTAGCAAGTAGAGCATCATCTGGGGTGGTCCACTGTCCACCGCATCGTTCATCAGGTGGGTTTGCAAGGCTGACCCAATAGACGGCTGCCATGTCACTGTGGATGGTTTTAGAAAGAGGCAAGAATAGCAAACCTATTACAAACGTTTCCTAAGGTAAACATACAAAACATTTTTAAGTAAATGGGAATCAGTAGATATATACATTTGTTCTACTTGCCTGTACTTAATAGTCATGGTCCATGGGCACCTCCAGGCCAGACACCTCCGCAGTCAGCTGCTCCCGCCACAGATCGCCACTGACTGCCTCAGACACCCTCTCCCCCTCATCCTCTCCCTCATCCTCTGGGGTCACAAATTAATATCACCAGCATCCATGCAGATGTTGTGGAGAACTGCACATGCTGTTATGACCTGAAATTATATGAATGGGGGGGGGGGGGGGGGTACATTATTATTATTATGAATTCAGGGGTCGACATTATAAATGGCCCAGTGGCCCGGATGTACTTTTTAAACCGTCAGGGCCAGCAGAATGCAACAAGCACTTGCCCGGTGGGGCCAGTGAAAATAATGCCTTGAAAATAAAATCAAAACATTAGCATCTAATAATTTCACATAATTTCCCTGTACTACTGTGTTCTGTTAACATATCTGTAAACTCGAGCAGGGCAGGCTCACAGAAGAGCCTTTCCCCGTCATCCTTGGACCCCCTCGTTCATTTTCAAAATGTTTTTAAAACCACCAGTATTCGGTCAAACACCAGGTAAAAACAAATACAGAAAGAAAGTTGCCAGAGTGAAAAGCAGAATGAGACGAAAAAGAGGGAGAGAAAGTTTCAACCACAATGGTGAGACTAGAATTGGCTTACATAAGATAAGTTAAAAGCGAGCAATGTAAACAGTGCATCCACTGTGCAGCCAACTGTGTCAGCCTACATGGAGGGGGAGAGAGATCTCCCCCTCTGGATAATAAACCGCCTACTGACAGTAATGACAGTTAACCTAAAAGCTAGCGTTAGCTATTCAAAATCAATCGTCTCCTGTCCTCATCAACATTAATAGGCTAACAACTTTCTGAGGGTGAGAGACCCGACTGCATTCCATAGTAGGTCGTTCTGATGTTTTTGAATGGCTGTGGGTGTTGCTTGAAATCGCAGATCTGAAAGCTCACAACACGTCGCATTTGTGACATACTGTGAGCTTGTAGGTCGTCTGTTTCACAGTTGAACTGCAGCAGATCATTATCATACAGTGTTGCCATGTAAGATTATTATAAGCGAGTTTGGGCTTCTTTTTTTGTTTACTGCTTGTAAATATTGGGCCTTCTTGGGCCTGTTTCTAAAGTGTAGTTGTATTTTTGGGCTTGCTTCCACATTTTTTTTATTATTATTTAAACCAGCAGTGGTTCTCAAATATTTTCATGTCATGGACCCCTTAGCTCTGGACTGGTCCATACTAGTGTTAGAAGGAGTTCTCCAACTCCTTCTAACGACCAGAGCTAATGGACCCCAAAGATGCATCGGCTATTTTCAAATAGGTATATAGGTTTAAAGTGCTCATGTGGTCTATAGTCGCTTTTCATAGACCCGTTTTCAGAGACCCAGTTGCTTATTTCTCTCACAAAAGCTGGCAACACTGATCATACACTTCAGGGTCTAAATCAGTGGTTCTCAACCTGCATGCTTTTTGGGGGGTCCCCAGATGACAGTAAAGTGACAGTTTTAAGACTTTTAAGACCTTTAAAAAAAAAGAGGAAAATAAACTATACTATTAAAAAAATAGCTGATCTACAAGCTTGTAGATCTGCTATTTTCACAATATTTATCTGTGGAACCGAGTAAAAAAAATGTTATGCCTCTACTCCTACAATTCCAAGAGCCTGTCAGGGTGGGGGGTCCCCAGTTCAAATATGATCATTTAGTACATTTTTAATTCCGGACTTTTACTTGTAACAAAGTACGTAAGTTACGTATGTAACTATGGTTCTATGAATCCTGGATGACTGCCAGAGGCAGTGCTTAACACTGGATATATCCGTCTCACGCACGTGCAGTCGAGTAATTAATATCAACAAAGTCACAGCTGTGACATAATGACGGTGGGCGTGGAACGCAGTAGCCAGCGTACATAAGCCCACAGCCGTCATTAATGACTTCCCTGCAGAATCTTCTCGCGAGATTCCGAGTGACAGGGAACTCTGGCAGTCATCCAGGATTCATAGAACCATAGTTACATACGTAACTTACGTTCTATTTCATCCTTCCTGACTGCCAGAGGCAGTGCTTAACACTGGATGACTAATATCAACAAAGTCACGAGGAATCTTACCTTGCCGGGAACGGCCTAGGGGACCCCCAGAACAGCGGTTGCCACCGCATTGGTTGCAGCCATATTGACCCTATAGAACCGGGCAAAGGTGCATGGTGCAGCCCACGTGGCTGCTGCACAAATTTCGCTCAGAGGAACTCCCCGTAGGGCCGCCCAGGAAGTGGAAACGCTCCTGGTGGAGTGGCCTCTGATATTATGAGGCGGTGGTAGGCCTCTTGATCTATATGCCTCCTCTATTGCCATGACAACCCATTTGGAAAGCCTCTGTTTGGACAGGGCATGCCCCTTTCTGTGCCCACCATAACAGACGAATAGGCTGTCCGAGCGACGGAACCCAGCAGTCACCTGTATGTAATGCCTCAAGGCCCTCACCGGGCAGAGCTGCCTTGCCAAAGCAGCCTCACCCTGCAGGCCTGAGGGGTCATAAGCCGCCAGTCGTATGACCTGGTTAGTATGGTCTGAAGCCAAGTTCTTGGGCAAAAACGAGGGGTTAGGCCAAAGCGCCACCCCCGTGCCATCAGAGTTCCAGCGTATGCACGCGTCACTCGTCGATAGGGCATGCAGTTCACTCACCCGCTTTGCCGATGCCATTGCAAGAAGAAAGGCCAATTTGGCTGAAGCCCACTTCAGTCCTGATCGTTCTAGGGGCTCGAAGGGGGGGAGACGAAGAGCCTCCAGGACCAGGGTTAAGTCCCATGAGGGGTGTTTCACGGCCCGCGGGGGGTTCCGCCGCTGGGCCCCACGAAGGAACCGGGTCACCAGAGTGTGGGACCCCACAGTCTGGTTGTCCACCCTGCAGTGACTGGCCGAGATCGCGGCCACATAGACCTTCAGTGTTGACACTGATAGTCTCTTTTCCAATAGAGATTGCAAAAAACGCAATATCATCGGCACCGAGCAAGACTCAGGTACCTCTCGGTTCACCCCACACCATTCCGAGAATATTTTCCACCTGTTTGCATAGATTGCCCTGGTGGAGGGTGCTCTTGCGTTTAACACGGTCTGGATCACAGCCTGGTCGCACAGACTCAGGAGCGGGTCCGGCCCCTCAGGGGCCACACGCACAGTTGTAGGCGTTCCGGGCACGGATGCCAAATGCGGCCATCCAATTGGGACAGGAGATCCTCCCTGTTGGGGAGGTGCCATGGAGAGCTGCAACAAAGATTGTGCAGCGCCGAGAACCACGTCCTCCCCGGCCATGCCGGAGCAACTAGCAGAACTCTGTGGTTGTCTTGCTGGACCCTGTGTAGCGTCAATGCTATCAGCGGAAAAGGTGGGAAAGCATACAGGAGGTGATCTGGCCATGGGTGCGCCAGAGCATCCTGTCCTAACGGACTCGATGTCTCCGTCAGGGAGAACCAAAGAGGGCAGTGTGTTGTGGACTCTGAGGCAAACAGGTCCACCTCCGCAGCGCCGTATCTGTGCCAAATCTCCTCCACTACCTCCGGGTGGAGTCTCCACTCCCCCGAAGGAGGTTTCTGGCGTGACAGAAAATCCGCCACCACATTCTGTGGCCCTGGCAGATACATAGCCCTCAGGCTGGGAAAATGAGGGAAAGCCCACATGAGGAGTCGCCGTGCCACTTGTAACGACAGGGTCGACCTGGTGCCCCCCTGCCGGTTCACGTTGTAGACAGCTGACCTGCTGTCGGACCGCACAAGCACATGCCGGCCCTCCAACTGCGGTACGAAGTGTTGCAGCGCTAAGAATATAGCACGAAGCTCGAGCACATTTATGTGCTCCGTCATCTCCTGTCTCGTCCAGAGCCCCCTCACAGCCCTGTGTTGCCATACTGCCCCCCACCCGGAGGGAGAGGCATCCGTCACCACCACCTCGCGACGCGAGGGGATCGAACCCAAGGAGACACCTCTGGACAGATATGCCCTGTCTCTCCAGGGCTGTAGTGTGAGGAGGCAGCTGCCGGATACCCTGACTCTCCTGGACCCGTGGAACTTTGGGTCTAGATGTAGGCCATTGACCCAGATCTGGAATGGCCGCAAGCGTAGGAGGCCCAGTGGCACTACCGCAGTCACTGACGTCAGCATCCCTAACAGCCTGAGGAAAAGGCTGAATCTCAACTTCTTGTTCCCCCGAAACCAGAGAAGAAGCTGCAGGATGGCTTCCACCCGTTGAGGAGTGGGAGAGGCCAGCATTCGGCAGGAGTCCAGGGCCAAGCCGATAAATACAACCCTCTGGCTGGGAACAAGGCAGCTTTTTTTGTGGTTGACTGTGAGACCTAGTCGTGTCACATGACGTATTAGGGCCGCCGTATCCCGCCCCACCTGTTCCCTGGTTGGAGCACAGACCAACCAGTCGTCCAGGTATGGGAGGATTTGCATGCCCCGGCCCTGCATTGGGGCCAACGCAGCCCGCATGCATCTCGTAAATACCCGAGGGGCCAGGGAAATCCCGAACGGGAGCACCCTGAATTGGTAGGCCCTGCCTTCGAACGCGAAGCGCAGGTACTGCCTGTGATGCGGGGCTATAGGGACGTGAAAGTATGCGTCTTTTAAATCGATTGAAGTGAACCAACTGTGCACTTTGACCGTTTGGAGCACATCCGCTGTCTTCAACATGTGGAAGGGCAACACCTTCAGGTAGGCGTTGAGCCCCCGTAAGTCCAGTATAGGGCGAAAACCTCCGTCTTTTTTTGTAACCAAAAAATACATTGAGTAAAACCCACCTTGCCGTGTATGTAGATCTAGTTCCTCGATGGCATTCTTCTCCAGGAGGGTGGCCACCTCCTGTCTGAGTGCCTCGGATTTGGTGGGATCGTTGACGATGGTCATCCTGATCCCGCTGTAAGTGGGGGGCCGGCGGCGGAACTGGATACTGTACCCTTGGGAGAGCGTGGCCACCACCCAAGGGTCTGAAGCGCAGCTTTCCCAGTAGCTGAGCTGCTGCTGGGAGAAGCGTCCCACCGCCGGCCCCATGCGTTCATTGCCTACCCCTCTGGCCCCTTGAGGGGCGAAACCCAGACCCTCGAGCCCTCTGCGTTTGAGGTGCCGGACGTGGAGGGCCTGGGCGAGTAGGGGCGCGGCGACGCTGGTCGGGCTGCTCGAAGGTCGAGGACCTCGGGTAGCTGTCCTGCCGCGGCTGTGGCCGGGGGCGACCGGTGCCATAACCTGCCGCAGGCCGTTGCCTCACTGCAGGGGAAGGCCCCTGAAGGCTGGCATACTGCTGCCGTGTCTGGTTGGCCTGGAGACTACGCTCCAAGGCCTGCTGTCCTGCAGGGCCAAACAGCTGCCCCGGGACCACGGGGAGTGCACGGAGTACCCTCCGGCATGGCTCCGACAGTGGGGACTGAGCCAGCCACACCTGTCGGCGCGTCAGAGTCAGCGTTGACAGTAATCTGCCAAGCTCCGTTGTCATGTAGGCGAACGCTTCCAGAGAAGCGTCGCTCAGGCTCTGGACGGAAGCGTCCATGCCTGGGTTAGTGTCTGCGGCAGACGTAGCCTCCGCGCCTGAGGGAGCCGCCGTGCCCAGGGGCTGCAGAGACTGGGACAAGGCCAGCAAGATATGTGACAGAGAGTTGCCTATGCGGCCGACACGGGCCGCTGCGTCGTAGCTCTTGACCAGCAGGTCATCTGTGATGCGGCACTGGGGCCTGGGGCAACGGGAAACCGGCCGCAGGACCTCATCGGGTGAGCATATCAGGGAGGCGATGGATGGCTCCACTGATGGCATGCTGCCCAACCCGTACCTGTCCGCATCCCGCATAGACGCCAAGGCCCTAGCGTCGGAGACCCGATGGGTCTGGGACTTGGGGTCTTCCCAGCACCTGTGGAGCTCCTGAATGTACTGCTCTGCGGGAGGTACAGTGAAGGCAGCCTGAGGTGGAGCGCGTCTAAAGAAAACGTTTGCAGGCCTTGCTGCTGCCGGGGCCTCGTCCTGGCCCAGGCGTGCCAGCGCCATCCGGATCACAGGCTTGATTGAAGCCGAGGCAGGCCCCGAGCCCGCTCTAGACTCACTTCCCGACCGTTGAGAGCCGGGGTATGAGGTGTGGGTGGCCTCTTCTGCCTCCTCTGGACCATCATTGAAGTCGGTACAGGAGGCCATTGTCGACAGTGAATCAACCTCCCACCCTGGGGCAGGGGCAGCTGCCGGTGGACTGCCGGCCCGGGGAACAGGCCTGTCCGGTTGGATATTAAGGAGCAGCTCCTTCAGCTCCGCAAACTGGGATGCCAAGGTGTCTACCTTAGAAGCCAGATGGTCCTTCTTCCTCTCCTTGCTGTGCGGGGCATGACGGTGCGGAGACCCTTTCCGCCGCCTGCCTGCCTGTGGAGGGACACCAGATGGGGGCATCCGGTCCTCTGGCTGCTGCCCCTCCACTTCAGCCAGTCTGGCCAGCTTCAGATCATGCGGCATGAAACTGCAGTTTGTGCACTGCTCCTCTGTCAGCCCCTGCCTTAGGTGTGCTACACCCAGGCACCTGTGGCATTCGTCATGGCCATCGTCGGGCAACAAAGGCACCGCGCAGGCGCGGCACGCATGTGCCATGGCCAGTATATAACGGAGCGAAAACACTCCGGAAGGAAAAACAAAAAACACCCACTAAGCGTGCACGCTTTGGGAACTTCAACTCAGTTACTGTGGAGCGAAAGCACCCCTAGTAACAAACAAAAAACACCCAAAAATGGGAAAGAGCTATAAAGCTGAAATAAGTATTATAATACGATCCACTATAGGGAGACAGTTATAATTTCAACTCAAAAGAAAACACCGTAAAGAGCGGAAACACTCAACAGGTAATCAAAAATTCTTAAATCTGCAACATAGGCTGTTCAGTTTACTGAAACATGCAATTCAACAGAAAATGCAAATTAAATATATATATATGGCGTCTTTCCAACTTAAATAATAAAGAGACAGAGACCGAAAACAGACTCTGATTACTATACCAACCTGTGCGTTTCCCACAGCGTGGCCGCGCAAACACTGCTCTGCTGGGGAGCTACGTTGGTCTTCGGAAAGAACAGAAAATAGCGAGCCTTAATCGCAGCCCTTGGAGGACGCGACACGCGAAGCTCCAACCTACTGTAGGTTACAGGGCTCCCTGCGAAAAAGACGATGGTTTAGTAGTTTGTTTTTTAGAACCTCAAACCTGCAACGCGTAGCTTGCGAGAAGATCAAAAGGGAAGTCATTAATGACGGCTGTGGGCTTATGTACGCTGGCTACTGCGTTCCACGCCCACCGTCATTATGTCACAGCTGTGACTTTGTTGATATTAATTACTCGACTGCACGTGCGTGAGACGGATATATCCAGTGTTAAGCACTGCCTCTGGCAGTCAGGAAGGATGAAATAGAACTTCTACATTGCAGTATTGATACTTTTACTTAAGTAAAACGTTTGAGTACTTTTCCCACGCACACACACACACACACACACACACACGGTACTTACATTTGAAATTAAATTCCGGGGCACTGGGGGCTGGGGCCAGTATCAATGGGGTCTTCCTCCACTGTTGAATGCAATAAAAACATTACTCAAAAAGGGCTCTTACGCTACTAACGACCACAGTTAATCCACAGCTGAATTTGACCATTAACAACATTTAAAACAAATACTAGTCGGACTCGTGACATACAACCCACTACATTTCATGTTTAAACACAACAATTACACCAGCCGTATAATCTCAGTAATGTTTAACCACTGACTATCTCGGGGGGGGGGGGGGGGGGGGGGGGGGGGGGGGGCATTTGAAAAGGACTACCCCGAAAACAGCTGGCTGTGTTCGGGTAGAAGAAGCACCGCTGGCCGCGGTTTAACGTTAAAGTAGGCTCGTTCACGATACATTTACCACATATATGAAGTTTAAACAACTACATGCTATCCTAAAACATATTAAAAGTACATTCCGTGACACAACAACACTTTTAAAAGGTTTTAAAACTTACAGCTTTGGTCCACCATTAAGGCTGGTTCAGCCTGGCTCCAAGTTCGTTCCACGGACAACCGTGGGAGCAACGGCATGTTTGGAAGAGTCAGGCCGAAAACAGGTTGCATTAGACGGCTACGTGAGTTTCACTGGCCGCCCCAGGACCCGACGGGACGGTTCTCTGAATTCTTATTTTTAAATAGTATCACCACATATATGAAGTTTAAACTACTTAATGCTATCCTAAAACATCTTAAAAGTAAATTCCGTGGCACAAAAAAGAAGTTAGAGAGAGTTTTAGAAGTTTAGATGGACGAGAATTTATAGCGGTGAAAAAGATGGCGGCCGCTCAGAAAATTTTCCAGTCAGCTCAGTTCGCGTTGCATTGTGGGACTCGGCTGTTCACCGAAGTGCTTGAAGCGTACATCGCGTGTACGCTTGGAAAAAGGGGGAAAGTAGGGCACATTCGAAGGGTGGATTTGAAGGGGTCTTCGAAATGGGACAGCACTTGGCGCGCCACTGTGACGTCATCGCCCTTAAAATCCGCACTTGGAGACTGCAACCCCTGAATTGAGACAGACCTAGTGTGATCTTATTTTACAGACCATTCTCATTAGTCGACTCGTTACACGTAATGCAGATGTTATCCAGATTATGCTGTTTGCTTGGCCAGAATATCCACAAAATTGCTAAGAATGTTAGATAGCATGTTGTGTAGTCGGGTGTTGATGTTTGACTGGTATCCAAGTTACCTTCCTTGGTTGTAGGGTTGTAGGCTACTACTCATGTGACGTGAGTGACCATTCACACCGTTGCGCAAGTGGATCCGGCAGGGTAGGAGGGATTAGAAGGGAGAGGACATTTGAGATGCATTAAAAATATATATATTATTATTATCTTATCTTTTTTTTTAATTCAAATGTAATAAGACTATTGTGCCAGTTTAACCACTTTCAATGGACATAATGTCCCTTTCTTTCTTTCTTTCTTTCTTTCTTTCTTTCTTTCTTTTAAAGCCACTTCACAATATGTGCCAGAGGCACAGAGGTTATGACTATTTGGGGGTCCTTGAAGTTTATAGTATCACAAATTAATAAAACATGTACTTAGTAGGCCTACAACTTCATTGAATGTAGCCTACTTAGTTACTCTCCTGGTCCAATTGTCATGGAAAAGCTTGGGAACCTCTGGACTGGACCAGCTAGGGTTCATGCCATTTATTCTGATATTAGCCAAATTAAACCATTTTCCTTCTTCTTTTTCTTCAGCCATAATTGGCAGGACACAGTTTCATCATCATCATCATCATCATAAGCAGCACCAACACACTGCCATCCTTTTCAAAGGAACTATTAATGTAATGAGGTCAATGTCTGAAGAGCATACAATACTTCCTGGATTTATTTGGATGGATACAGTTCGGAGATTTCAACAATCCCTAAAATACAAACTGATTTGGTGAATCTAACCACATGGTAAAAAGAGACAAATGAAATCCTAACCTTCTCCTTTTTCTTCAGCCACATGGTTATTGGTTGGGTGACAGCATGACAGTTTCATCATCATCATCATGAGCAGCACCAACACACTATCCAGTGTGTGTGTCCACACTGTGACTTCCATGCTTTAGGGCAGGCAGCACTGACTCATCTCATGACAAAGCAGAAGTACTTTATAGGCCAGAATCTAAGCAAAAAAAAAGGCCCAACCTAAAAGAAATTGCAATAGTAATGTGATATAGTTTGTATTGGTCATAATACCCTAATACATCATATATTAAAAGGTGTGCTTCATGGATTTAGTGGAACAAAAGTCAAAAGCAATGTTTGAGGGGTTAAAGCAGTGCGGTCTTGGTCTAAAGGTGTTAAATATTTGAGGGTTTATGCGGAGTTATCCAACATATTTGGCGTCTATTCTTGAGTTTTGCGGGTCAATCTTTCCAATAAAACACTTTTTGAGAGGATATTTTAATGTCTGATGCCTGTATTTGGGGTAACAGTACCCCAACACCCATTTGTTTGCCGCATTTGCCACTTACAGTTTGTGCCACACACTGCTCATATGGGAGTAAAATGAGCTAAATCTGGTATAAATTGCTCCTTGTTATAGACATGGTTAAATACTTAATATTTCAATAGGGCTTCGCTCTTGATTGATTGATTAAATATTGTATTAGACAAAAATGCTAAACAGCATGAGTAGGCTACAGTCAAACACTTGGTCTAAAAGGATAACAAACAAAAATGTGTTCAATTCAAAATATAAATAAAAATAAATAAATAAATGAAAAATAACACCAAAATTGAATATCATCACAAATATAAAACACAGAAGTAGAAAAAAAGGAGGGTTAACAGTCTCATAATGAAGGGAACATAATACATGAACATGGAATGTAATAATACATTAGATAGACTATTATAGAGCTGAGCCTGTTTCTCAAGCCTCATGTATAGGTTGTAGTGCGACCGTGTCGCTTCTTTTTGTCGCCCTACGGTGCGCATGCGCTGTTCCAGGGTAAATCCTCCTCAACGAAGGATCCGTGTGTGTTGTTGTGAGCGTCACAGTGGCTGTGCCACACACACACATACACACACATTATACACACACATACATCCAGTACACACACACACACACACAGACACCGACATGATGGAACGGATTCTACACTGCACTTCAGATTACAGCTCGTTTGTCGACATCGTGTCGCTGATGGGTTTGCGATCCTTATTGTTGTAACACCGATAATAATAATAAAACAGCAGAAACGCATAGGATCGGATTATTATCATTCCTCTCCTCCTCCAAGCACCATTTTGACTGGAGGCTCGGGTTAATTTGTCAGTGATGGAGCACATCCGAACGCCCAAGGTAGGCACTTCCAACTGATGCCCTTCCTCCTCATAATCCACCTCTTTTCTTCATAATCTCTCTATTTTTATGGTGCATTAAGTTCTCTGAACCGCATGCATTCAACCTTGTGAACGATTTTAGGAGCATCTCTCTCTCTCTCTCTCTCTCTCTCTCTCTCTCTCTCTCTCTCTCTCTCTAGCTCTCTCTCTCTGATGATGATGATGATGCTCAGTGCCATGCATGGACTGTGTGATGCAAGTACATATGACCATAGTGCAATCTTTTTACACAATTGTGTTAAATGTTTTACTGCCATAGGTGCTGATGATTAACTATTATTGTGTATAACCTCTATGAAAATGACACCACTTTGTCCTGCAATTATGTGTGTCACCATCTGCTCAACCATGACGTTGCATTGTGCTGGAGGTTACCCTCCATTTTCCTCTTGTCTGCCACCCACCCTGGCAAAGGCATACAGGACGTAAACATGATCATCATCATCATCTCTTATAGAATGCATGCACAAGCCTCCATGCAGAGTGTGAGCTTCATGCATTATGTAACATGATATGATCTGCATCCATGTTTACCTACATGCTGTTAGCAGACAATACACACAGACCATCCATGCTTCAGGCTGTACAGGAGCATACTGCTGAATGACTGTGATTTCCAGCCAGATGTTTATAGAAGTGATTGGACCACTTGTCTCTGTTGAGTCACGACTCTTAGCATGTTGAGTGTTGTGAATTAAGTAGGCCTCTGACACGGTCCTGACTCCGGAGAGTTTTCCTCCTATTGCATTTGGTGACTGGTGAATGAGTTGAGTGGCGAGCTCTGAGAACAAGGTGACACCAGGCAGTATCTCAGTCTCACGACAAGCGCTGAAGTTTATTAATTACACACATAATATAATTTAGTATAGTATATGATAGTATAGTTCAGAAAGGAACAGAGTATCGGTCGGGTGGCACAGTGTTAAAGTCCCTGCCCACCACCATGGAGGTTGTGGGTGCGAATCCACCGTGGTGCATCCGGCTTTGTCGGGCGTCTACACAAACACAATTGGCCTGTGCTCAGGGAGGGAAGCCGGGCGGGGAGGGTGACATTTGTCACTGCATGCATGTATTCCCACGGGCTGGGGCGGCACCTGTCAGCAGGGAGTGTTACTTCGGCTGGAGAAGTAGGCCCTACATCCTCCCGGTGGGGTCTGGAGGATACAACAGCAGTGACAACACAGGAATGTGTGTGGCAAGGAATTAATTGTCTCCCCAAGACTAAATTGGGGAGAAAAAGGGGATAAAAAATTATTGGCTACTCTAACAAAAAAAACAAAAATAAAGAAGAAGAAAGGAACAGAGTATGATATGAGTACACAATACAATTTAGACATTTAGCAGAGGCTCTTATCTAGAGAGTGACCGTGTCGATGTCACAAGCATATCTGTATGCTTACGCACATGAGAGTGAATCAGTAAATATACCAGTCAAAAAGGTCAAGCAGGTCAAGCCTAAGATACATCATAATGTTGATTTTATCCGCTTTGTCCCCTTTATGTTGGCCCACATGACCTCATCTGCATACTGGCCTTGAAATGTTTTAACATCTCTGACTGTGTGTGTGTGTGTGTGTGTGTGTGTGTGTGTGTGTGTGTGTGTGTGTGTGTGTTCCAGGTTGAAAATGTGCGTTTGCTGGACCGTTCCTCAGGTCAGAGGAAGCCCAGTGTGGGGACTCTGTACCTCTCTGCCACACACACCATCTTTGTAGAGAACAACCCAGAGACACGCAAGGAGACCTGGGTAAGCACCAGTGGCTTCAAGTGTTAAAAAAACATGTTAAACAGCAGCACACTGTGCTCTACATTGGTGTGACAACAGATAAAAAGTGGTCCGTGCGGTGCACTAATCTTCTCCCAAATTGATTGATGTCAGTGCACTCCTCTCCTGTCTCCCAGTCAAATCTATCAACTGTCTAAAACTCATCCAGAACAGCACCGCCAGAGTCCTCACCAGTTCAAATAGGTCAACCCATATAACCCCCATACACGTCCAACACGTCCCAGTCCACTACAGGATCCATTTCAAAGTCCTCCTCCTGACCTATAAAACCTTAAATGGGCTACCTCAGTGACCTCATCACCACCCACAAACCCTCATAATTGTAAAAAAAAAAAAAGAAAAGTCGATTTTTTATTTTATTTTAAAAAGCTCAGTCACAACGTATCGTGATGCAACACTTTGTGAGCATGTAGATCAGCTATTTTTGCCATGCGACACCATCGTACGACAAGGCATGAAATAGGTCCTGTATTTTATATTTATTTTTAACTTTATCATAGATGTTCTTTTACCATCATCTCTTAATTGTGAAGAAGCTTTGAGATTTGTTTTGGCAGATGAGAAAAGCTATGCAAACTCAATCTACTACTATTATTATTATTATTATTATTATTATTGTTGTGATCAGTGGGTGACCATTTTAACCATGGGGTAAGTTATGTTATTTCTTCTCATTTGATCAATTGGATTAATTTTATTCATCGATGCCACACACCCCTTTTATGCCGCATCAAATCTCAATCTCAGGGTGGTAATGTGTCCCAAAGGTTTACACCAGTGAACTGAGGCTCTTAATGATTATGTGTAATAGTGGCACAGTGGCAGGATTCTCTTACACCAGCAAAACCTGCACTGCAACATCCTATGTGTGAAAAATGCCCTTGAGCAGGGCACATGCCTGTGTTCTGGAGGAACTAGTACATGGTTGCCAACTTGCCATGGATTCCTGACGGGAAACGTGTACTGGATGTGTGTGTATCTCAGAGGGTTACATGAGCATACTGGACTTCCCTTCAAGGGTAAATGAAGTATATTTAAAAAGTATGCAATCCAGAGACCAATCAGAGAGCTGACTCATTGACGGTGAACACAAGACTACGTTTGTGAATGCACTGACTCCAGCTACAGTGGTGTTTGAGGTGTCTATTTTCTGTCTAGACCAGTGGTTCCCAAACTTTTTAGCTTGAGACCGAAAAGAGAAATGTGATGTCTCCCCGGGACCCAAACTATTGACAATAGCAGATTTACAAGCTCACAACGTGAGCTTGTAGATTGGCTATTTTCACTACTAAAAATATTATAAAAAAAATTGTCGGAAACTGAAAAAAATATATATTTTTACTCTCGACCCAATGGGGTGCCGACTCAGTGTTTGGGAAACACTGATCTAGACCATACCATCTCCAAAGAGGATGGCTCTCGAGACTACAGTACAAGTGGTGTGCGACACCGGCACTATAAGTATAAATCCAGTTATATTCTGGCTGACCCAACTACTGTACTGATGTCCTGTTTCAGGACAGCATGGAGAATAACCTAAACAAACATGTCTGATTAGTCCACTGTAATGCCTGCCGGCTGCCAAAAGCAGAATCTTCTCAATGTGAGAACGGATACGCTTTCTCTATCAATAGTCTACACTGAAAACCCCAGTCATTTGCAAAGTTTTGATGGCTGTGATACACTTTGGGCGATGGTATGGTGTAGTGTACAGGCATCCTTGATCAATGATCTGTGCAACATGGTTGGTGTTACACAATCAGCAATTCCCGCTAAATATCAACATTTGATTTTCAGTGTTTTGAAATTGTCATGTGGAATGTTGTATCTTTCATTGTACTAAATGGGTAGTAGCACAATGCTTTACAATAAGCATGGATAGTGCATTCAGTAAGTAGTTGCATGAACCCTATAGTTGTCTGGGGAAAATATTGATTTGTCCAATATGATAGATGTAAAAATGTTCATGCAAAATGCAAGTGATCGGAAGCTCTTTGCTTGACAAACAACAATAAAACAAAATGGGGGAAAAAAACATAAAACACCTTTAATTAGTGCAACAAAACATGACATTTTGACATTTTAGGCATTAAACAGACACTCTTGTCCAGACTCTGAGCAACTTAGAAAGTGCAAGATTAAATATCATTAACCCTAGTCATCAAACAACAGGGTAAATGGGCTCGTAAGTAGAGTGCAAAGAATCTAGAATCTAGTATCTATCTCAACTAACATGCTACCTAAATAGCATTCTTAGCATCTGTGGTCAAGAAAACCATTTACTAGGCCGGTCACAATTATTACATAATCACCTAATCGCAATTATTTGAGATAATCGCAATTATTTTGCGAACAAGAAGTGTTACAAGGAAATAGGAGGGCTGGGGCGTGAGGTTCAGTCTGAAAAGGAGTTTTCAGACTGGTGGAAAATGGGGAGTGAGTGTAGTCGTGACTGAGCTGGGGAGGTCATTCCACAGCTTGGGAGCCAGGAGGGAGAAGAGGCTAGGGACGTGTCAGAGCAGTGAGAAGGGAGGGACAGATGTCCCAGCTGTCAGCTGCCTTAGGAAGACTGCTAAGCTAGAAGTGTGTTGCTTATCTGCATGTTATAGCCATCTACTGTATATGTTTGTCACCTGCTCTATGTGCTTCTATTGAGCCCTTTTGTAGCACTGAAAAAAAAGTTTTCAATCTCTCATATTTTCATATTGTATTATACATATTGTTTTGTGCATAGCACAGTACCTAGATATATTTTAATGACATGTACTGTATGAAAAAAATAAATATATATTTCGACTGAGATATTAAAAGATTTAGATAAACTTATTTTTAAATTTACAAAATAATTCAACAAAATCATCTCCTTTTAGTTTTTAGCCTGTGTTAAAGCTTAAACTGTACAGTACCTCCCTGTAAAAAATGGGTAGGTACACGGATTAACTATGTCATTAAAGAAGTTCTTTCCCAGTATTATTAAATGCTAGATGAAAACAAATTTGGTCAGAAGAAAATAGTGGCTTAGGCCTAAGAGTGACTGGCCCATTATGCACCACAGCGGTAACAGTTGCATTTCCCACTGCAAGGCACTATTAAACCCCTACTTGATTGGTTATTGTACAGTAAGATCTGGATAATAACAGTGGCTGGTGTAAATGTGTTTGTTTGTGTGTGTGTGTGTGTGTGTGTGTGTGTGTGTGTGTGTGTGTGTGTGTGTGGAACTTACGGTTATCAGTCAGAGGGTAGAACAACGACTCCCTCCCCCTATTGCAGTGGATGAGTGTAGCATCTCCTCTGCAGATACAAAAGGCATTTAGAGGAGTCAAATTTCACTAAACGTGTCTTTTTACTAAATTAGGTCTGGAGAGGAGGGGAAGTAGAGTTGCAACACAGGATTCGGTTTACAGTCTGTTCTGATATACTGTAATAGCCTCAACATATCGTTAGTTAATTAATTCCAAGAAAATACAGTGGTACGTTAAAAAAACAGTTACTGACAAGTAACATGTTTCTAGTGGGAACCACTTTGGGTGCATGTATCACAATGAACCAGTTAAGCCCTATTTTATACTTTGCCATATGATGGTGACGCGCTGTGAAAATAACTGATCTACAAGTTCACAAGACGTTGCATCGTGACAATGCATTCAGCTTGTAGATCGGCTATTTTTTGCAAGGATGTGATCGTTTTTTTTTAACATTTTCACCTTTAATGACATGCCAAAATAGACACCAGGTTGAAAGTGGTTCATGCTTGCTCATTGATTTTTAAGTCTGCTTTTGGGGTTCAAGGGTTTGTGCGCAGTCCCTGGCACAAACACAAGGGTGTATTTGCTGGAAGGGGCCTGGTATTACGTCTGTCCACTAATCAATGCCCTTGAGCAAGGCACTGTCCTGATAACCAACCTTTGCCTGTGACCTCTCTGATGAAATGGGCTGTATGATAGGTGTATTTAAGTAAAGTGCACTTACACGTCCTGTCAAATAACCCATAAAGTAGTCAGTATTTTCAAAAGTTACACAGTTTCCCCATCAAGCGTTTCTTGACATTTCTATAGCAACGGTAAACTGATATTGTAGATCACAAGACCTATTACAAACACTCTCTCACATGCACACATTACACAATGCAGTCATCTTCAATGGATCTGCATTCATATCACAAGATAGGCTTGTATTATGCAAAAAAGTAATTGACGTTAGTGGCTTTCGATTCCGGAGACAAACAATGAAAACAGCGTTTGTTTGTATGTGTGTGTGCCTGTGCATGAAGTCCAAATGTCACACAATCACAGAAGCACCACGGCAATCTGACGTGACGAGCGACGTTCAGCTCTTCAGAATGAGAGCACAGAAGAGAAATCCATGATAGGCAACACATAACATTCTCATGGAAAACACAATCTGACAGGCTAACTAGTCAAACTGTCACGCAACACACCAGCGTGAGTCTATCACTTCCTTATTGCCTGGTTGTACTCACTTCCCTTTCATCCTATATTAAAATTGGCTAATGGGAGGGCAGGCGGGCGGACCACGTCCTTGTCACTATGACAACATAACCATAAACAGTTTACAGTTTAAGCATTTAGCAGACGCTCTTAATCCAGAGCGACTTACAGTAAGCAAGGACACAAGATAATACATCATAATACACATAATACATCAAATGCATGAAAAATGTTAATATAATTAAGGAATACATATGTAAACCAATCTTTAAAAAAAAAAAATATCCCACAATTTTCTAACCCATTTTTTCACCCAGTGCCAATTGTCTAGGTAATACTGGGCGCTACCCTCCCTCTGCCAGCCATGGGAGAGCCTAGAGCCGAGCTCATGCCTCCTTCATTGCATGAGAGCTTGCAAGCCGCTTCTTATCACCTGACAGGGGGAGGTTCCCTGGTTAGATGTAGCGCGTGGAAGGAACACGTTATTCCAACCAGTTCTTTTCCCCTCCATCAGGCATAACATAAACCACATAAACCAATAATCTAATAATAACTAATACCTTAAAATGTAGGCGTACACGCCTACATTTTGAGGTTTTTAACATAATAACGCCTTATTTTTAGGTTTTTAAGATGGCATAATACTTCAATAACAGGCATGAATAGGTCGATATATCTCATTAAGTGGAAAAACTGTTTTGAGGAATGAAATCCTATCATAGTAAAAGGACCTGTGTGTCAAAAAGGCTGGTATGCTCCTTTAAGACTGCCATTGTTTGAATGTAATAGCACTTTCTTAAAGCCCCAGTAACAACAGTGTGTGTGTGTGTGTGTGTGTGTGTGTGTGTGTGTGTGTGTGTGTGTGTGTGTGTGTGTGTGTGTGTGTGTGTGTGTGTGTGTGTGTGTGTGTGTGTGTGTGTGTGTGTGTGTGTGTGTGTGTGTGTCATCAGGTGTTACACAGCATGGTGAGCAGTGCGGAGCGGCCACCGACCACGCCCACAGGAAGTCAGCTGGTCCTGCGTTGTAAGAACTTCCGGGTCATCCAGCTCCTCATTCCACAGGAGAGAGACTGCATGGACGTGCACGCCTCCCTTACCAGGCTGTCACGACCAGGTGTGTGTGTGTGAGGGAGAGGGAGAGAGGAGAAAGAGACTGCTCCCTCACCAGACTGGCATGACAAGATGTGTGTGTGTGTGTGCATACATGTACTGTATGTGTGTGTGCATACATGTGACTTTGGTATGAATGTACTGTACATTATTCACCAGCCATATAGTAAGTGTGTGTGTGCGTGTGTGTGTGTGCGCGTGTGTGCGTGCGTGCGTGCGCGCGCGCGCTCACACATTTTAAAGGATAGGCTATTAATTGCCTTAATGGTAAAGCACCATTAGCTGGGAATTGAAAAAATCCTCTCCTCTCCTCTCCTCTCCTCTCCTCTCCTCTCCTCTCCTCTCCTCCTCACCTCATGTTCTTTCATTCTGCCCATCCACAGAGAAGTACAGTGAGCTGCACTGTCTGTCCTTTAACCCCAACGTCAACAAGGATGAGAGAGGGGAGTCATGGAGCTTCTTGGACCTGTCAGCTGACTACAGGAGGATGGGAGTGCCCAACAACCTGTGGGTCGCCACGGCAGCCAACAGCGAGTACAGGGTCAGTCTGATGTCATTGTTTACTTACATCGTTTTCATCTTAGATCTTTAGACTTGAGTGACGGTAACCACTCATAACCTTGGACATGCCCATTTTTTTCTTTTAGCTTTGTGCTTTTGCGCCACGCTTTTATATCCGAACATTACAGTCCTGTGTCCACAGAATGTTTTGTTTGTGTGTTGGTTGCATTTGCGTTAGTTAAAGAAATAAATAACAAACAAAAAAAATGTATGTAAGAAAGAAAACATGATTTGGGGTTTAATAATGGCATGGATCTCCTAAGAAGTATAATGACTTATGTTATAATTATTTGGCCTACTGGCAGTGTGCACAAGAAATGTGGCACTGATTGGTCCAGCGGTTTGCGAGGTTATCTCCAGATAAACACATACAATACACACACAGACAGACAGACCCATTTCTAGACGGCTCGCCTCCTACAGAGCCACTCCGTGAAAATCTGTTTATTGGGCAGGTTTGTTCATATTTAATTTAACTTGGTGCATTGCTGTCGGTCGCAGAAAGAAAGTTGCTCCTTTATACTGTGGCTGGCGCTGTTTGCCTTGTGCTGCTGCAAGATTTACAAGGTCACAGATAAGATAAACCATGTCTCTCTGGCTCCTGCCAGGTCTCACTTATCAGCTACTAGTGTCTGTACACAGCAAAATGCTGAGTGCTCATTTAACCACATTAACCCTAGCGTCCCTATTTTGGGCTTTTAGGTGAAAATTCTCAAAAATAGCCTAGGCCTACTACAGTATAATAATAATAATAATAATAATAATAATAATAATCAACGTATAGAGTGCTTTTCTAGGTACTCAAAGACACATTAGAAGAAAAATCTAAACAACTTTATCAAAGCAACAAAACAAAAAAAAAGCAAAACGAAATGGGGGCTAGGCTAGAGAAGAGGACTAAAACTGTAAACTATAGACGGGTAAAAAAAACCTGAATTAGGTGGGGAAGGCTATTCTAAAGAGGTGGGTTTTGAGGGCAGTTTTAAAAGGAGAGAAGAATGGGGCTGTTTTAATATGGGTTGGGGAGTGAGTTCCAGAGAGACTGGGTGGAAAAGGTTAAGTTAAATTTATACACGTCGTACGCCTGTGTTGCACAACAAAATATCTCTAATCTCACAATGTGTCACGATGCTGCTTGTAACCTGCCATTGTGCCATGGATTCATTCAATCAATCACGAAAGCTCAGAACATAGTGGACAATATTGAATATCTCATTGTTAAATGACATTACATTAGTGTCACTGTACACTGTATTCCAGTATTTGCTTTATTAATGGTATTATACTGTAG